>NW_004797399.1:532409-534462 GCF_000002075.1 Aplysia californica
TCTTTTGTGTGTCTTCTTTGGATGGCAAGCCATTTATCATACAAGTGTTAAGGGATGACAAGCTGTGGGAAGACATTCAGCAAAAACTAGTTGTGTTTTTTAAAGGGTATATTAGCAAGCACCTACTAGGCCTGAAAGAATTTTTATTCTGTCCAACTTGTGACAACCTGATTTTGGAACCAAGAGATTTTTCCAGGAGGGCGACAACAGTGTGTGTTGTGATTCTTGTAACCTGTGGCACCACTGGACCTGTCAGGACTATTCAAAAGACAAAGACACGTTCCTCTGCTCATTCTGCACAGGGGACAACATGGAATAACATCATGCAGCATACAACATTGACTGTACATACCATCTCAACAGCGACAAAGTAAGTTTATTTTATCTTTCTCAGGCTCTGTCCACTGAATGCATCACAATCACAATTTTACTCAACAGTAACAACAAACAGCAAAAACAACATTCCTCGTGTAGCTTTGTGTAATTTTTAAAGTTATCTTTATTGCATTGTTAGTTTTTGTTGACGATGGTACTTTTCTATAATTTATTATTTGGTTTGGTTTGGGTGTAATATTACCGTACATTGCTTGATTTCTCTATGCTGTCAGAGGATCCAGTAGGTTGCAGAATGCACTTTCATTGTAATTGTCATTTTGAAGTCTGCTCGTCCTTTCTGTATCTGCCTCTCCCATAATTTCCTTTTCTCCTCGTTTGAAACTCCAAACCATTGCATTTCAGTCACATGGGATCTCTTTTTAATCAATTGGGGTCTACTTCTTGTGTTACTGCATGAACCAACACAACAATGGTCGTACTTCCCCATCTTGCTACTAGACTAATGTTTCTAGAATCTAGATCTAAATCTAGTTTAAAATCTAAAATTCAATGAAAGAAACATCTATAGAACTAAGAAAGATTAGTCCTACATGATGGTATATCGCTAGATCTAGATCTATTAAATTACCAGAAATGTAGATTCCACAAAACAATGATTTCCTCACTGTTAGTCTAAAAAAATAATAACGAATGCCAATTCCATTTCACAAAATTACACTTATATAAAAACACACAGTACAGTCACATGATTAGTAGATCTTGGCCTGCGTGAGGCAAAGAGGGCAGCTGACAAAACACACTTTCAAAGGCAAACAACACACTTTCAAGGCAGTTTTTGCGTTTCTTATGCCTAACAACTGATACTAAAATGAGATTGTGCGTACGTTTGACTAGATCTAGACGTTAGATTGAATTTAGGCGCCGATTTAGTGTCCATGTGCCAACTGCCCAAGGCTGTTGACAATGTAAACAAAGGAGCATTGCAGATCGGAAGTAACCCTGAGTACCCCTGGACAGTATGGCGGACATTACCGTGAAGAGGTCTATTAAATATCATCATCTCTTACTGTGTCTGTCGTCCGCAGTATTCACATGAAAGCGCTGTGGACCCAGGTCATCCTGGTGACCGTCTGCTGGGCTTTTGCCTTCATCTCCATCAAGATGGTGGACACCATCCTCAAGTACCTCTATGCCATGTTCACATCCTTGCAGGTCAGCTGAGCGGAGATAGAGAGTGTGGGAGAGAGGGGAAGAGATAAAGAGAGATAGAGAGATACACAGAAAGAGAGACGTAGAGAGAGAGACACACAGAGAGAGGGGGGAGAGAGAGAGAGAGAGAGAGAGAGAGAGAGAGAGAGAGAGAGAGAGAGAGAGAACGGAAAATAGAAAGAGAGAGGGGGGAGGGAGTGAGAGTGAGAGGGAGGAGATGTGTATATGTGTATTTACATTAGTGTGTATGAGTGTGTGTGTGGGGGGTGGGGGGGGGTATGTGTATGTTCATTTGTGCATGTGTCCGTATGTGTGTGTGTGTGTGTGTGTGTGTGTGTGTGTGTATATATGTGTGTGAGTGCATGTGTGTGTGTTTATAATTGTGTATCAATATATATATATGTCTGTGTGCGTGTGTGTGTATGTGTTTGTGTGTGTGTGTGTGTGTGTGTGTGTGTGTGTGTGTGTGTGTGTGTGTGTGTGTGTGTGTGTGTGTGTGTGTGTGTGT
>NW_004797399.1:534562-535589 GCF_000002075.1 Aplysia californica
TCCGCTGTGGAGTGAAGGCTATTCAGAATAAAATAGAAAGTGTAGAGTGATTGAATATTGAACTTTTTACATCCCCCAATACATGTGTAATGATTACAAAAGAAGGATTTTCTTGGTGATCATGAGTTTCACATCTTAAGTAAATTTTATTTTGAATAACTGGTAAAATCGAAAATATGTACACGCAAAACTTGACTCGAACACTTATAAGAATAGATTCTATAACAACATTGTCGTTCTTATCGAGGTTCACTGTCGCCCGTGGCGCTATGGGTAGGTCCTTCACGTTGCATGCAAACGACTTAAGTTTGATTCCCGAATTGTGAAGGTTTTCCTCAAATTAATTATATCTCAGCTTGTCTGCGGGTTAGCACTGACAAACATGGTCGGAGCTTCCCGTCTCCCAAAGATCAAAATTTAAATATTCTGCATTTCTTTACTTTTTTCCAAAATAATGTACAATCAGACATCAATCTACAACTTTGTGTAATAATACACATAGCAGAGATCGGGTAAGACGGAGATTGTTGCGGCAAGGAGTGAGGGCACCGACGGATGAACACGACTATTATCTTTTTCCTTGTATTTTTTTTTGGGGGGGGGCGGGGGGTTGTCTTGAGGGGTAATATTTATCTTAAATACCATGTTTATGGCAGTGACGATCATGTCTTGTTGTTTCTGTCATCCTCAGAATTCGTTTTGAGGGGAAGGGGGTATTCTATATCTATCTAAAATGCGACTTTCTTTACGGTAAATATATTCCTTTTTTTGTATCTGTCATCCTCAGTATTCATCTTGAGGGGAGGGAGGGTACCTAATATTTATCTGAAATACGACATTCTTCATATTTGAATATCATCATCTCTTGTTGTTTCTGTCGTCCTCAGTATTCATCTTGGGGGGGGGGTGTTTAATATTTATCTGAAATGCGACGTTCTTCACAATAGATAATTTCACGGTAAGGTGCGCCATCTTGCCCAGGGGTATTGAGGGTTACACCCGTGCATCTCTGTTTACATCCGGTTTT
>NW_004797399.1:536178-540041 GCF_000002075.1 Aplysia californica
TGTGTGTGTGTGTTCGTGCGTGTACGTGTGTGTATGTATTCGAGAAATAAAAGGGAATGAATGCATTATCGGAGTGAGGTGTATGCACGCACATGTGTGTGCTTACATTATGATTGAGTGTCTGTGTTAAATAGTCAGAGAAAAACAGAGACGGCGCTCTTCTTGTCATGCTTATGTTTTCGTATTCCTTAAAGCTGGTGATAATTTGCAGAAACATAGAGATGTATGTCAGGGTAGTATACTTCATCCCAGAATAACACCGAACGCTGGCTTTAAAAAGATCAAGCAAGGCAAGGTGTAGTGGTTGCAAATGTTGCTAAATTTGCTGAGGGAAAATTAAATTAGGCATGCCTTTTTTTCTGGAACTGGAAAATGGTGGCAAAAGTACCATACAAACGTCAACTTAAAAAATAATTTTACAAGAAGCCGTTCTTCGAAAAAAAGTTACCTCTGTTCGTATTCGGGAGTACATTGAGAGGTTTTAGAGTGGCAGTACCCTTGGGTAGTTTGAAGGGTATGAAGAAGCACTGGTATTCTTACCTAATATAATCACAGAAAGAGTTTAGAAACATTTGCGTTTCTACGTTATTATAATAAGAAAATAAAACGTGATTTGCATGGTTTTCACGAAAAGTCATTTGTGCAAGACCGGGAGTGTAACATTTAAAATCTCATAACAATACTATACGACAAAGGCAGTGAAATAGGACTACATGACATGTTTGATTTAGGTTCTTGAAACGTATAAATTTGACATTTCTCCAACGTTGAGTGTCTTGGTAATACACGTATGTTTTCTCTTGTCTCCACAGGGTGCATTTTTTGTTGTCTTCTATATGTTTCTGCATGAAGAGGTAAGTGGTTTTGATCACAACTATAGCTGTACAGCATTTTACCATTATTTGGTTTTGAAATATAAGCATGGGTTATTATCACAGAACCCCTTTTCTTTAGTTCGCTTTGTAGAATATGTTCTAAAGTAATTTCTGAACAGCTCTTTGGGTGTAAGTGCCAAAATGCACTCTGTATTTTCTATGTCTGCCTTATGCTATATCGAAAAGGACATATTCCAATAAATTGTGTAATTCCTTTTCAGGTACTCTGTGTTAAGATATTATAACTTACGAAAAAAAAAGCATAAGCGTTTACAGAAAAAAAAATATTTTCTTTTCTTTATTAAAATAAGATCTGGCTCCTTCAAAACAATATAAATGTGAGGCAACGTGGTGGGATCAGGCTGTCGTCAATTTTTGGGCATGTAGAGCTACTCGTATCATCGTAAAGCTTGTTCACTTGTCTTTATTTGGAGGAAAAAATATATATTTATCTTGAATACAAGTCGAGATATTTGCGAGAGAAAGAGGTGGGGGTCACCTGTTTTCAGAGGTAAAATGAGTGAGAAAATGGCCGCCAAAGATTATTTGATTCCTTAGTTTAAGAGTCCGTGGTAACTGAATATTTATATAATTTCTGTGCCTTTAATCAACGCTTTTCAGAAAAATCCACACAGAAATGAGTTCTTTAATGGGTATGAAAAGTGTTGAGCCAAAAAATAAATTGATAAAAATTCACAAACCTGCGGAAAAATGTAAGTTTCTTCGCTTTGATTATTTTGACGAGAGCCTGATTCCACCACGCTGCCTCACAAATAATATTCGAAGTTGCTTTTCCCAGCAGCTTGGTCTGGCAATACTCCATTGGTAGGTGAACTCAGACAAATTTGACTCATCCCATTTCTGTAGTAGCCCATATAAACTAACATAAATCCCCCTCCCTTTCCCACTTTTCCACCATCCCCACCGCCATCAACCCCAACCACCACCGCCTCATCTGGAAATAGTGGGCATCATATTTTGTATCAGCTTACTTTTGTAATTGTTAACATGTTTACATGTCGCTACCTCAGAATTACACAGTTCTATCTGCACAGTACCTAGTTTTGAGAAATTTACATCAAAGATTTGAAGTTTTACATCTTGTCAAGTTTTTTTTCTAGTGGAAGTCTTTGTATTTCTTGATAACGACTGTGGATAATCTTAGTTTTGAAAGAGCAGATAGAACATTGATTGGTTTCTGACCTCAAGGTTTTAGTCACTCAAAAACGGCCAAAAATGTCAAATTCTTAGGTAGCGATGTCATGTAATATCGTGTAATGTGTTAAGTCCTGCAAACACAGCCTCAGACACACAATCAGGGAAGTTTTAACAGGGAGCAAGTACTAAATGAACGGGGTGCCTGGAGGAGGGTGGGGAGAAAGAGTTGACGAGAAAAAATTTTGTGCTTGTCAGTTTGTAATAACCTGTGTGCCATTATATTATGACGGTTGCGTTCTTCGCCCTCCCGCTAAACCACTGAGTTCAAGTCCCTTGTGGTGAGGGTGTTTCATTGAGAATCTCCGCCCTCCTGCTAGAATGCATTATCCCATTTAGCTTGCATAGGCCCTGATGGGCAGAGTTAGAACAACCCGCATCCTAGAAGATCTAAAGTGTTCAGAAAAGGGCAGGGGTACGGTGGCGGGAGAGAGGGGGTGGGAGATGGAGAGATAGAGAGGGGGAGAGAGAGAGAGAGAGAGAGAGAGAGAGAGAGAGAGAGAGAGAGAGAGAGAGAGAGAGAGAGAGAGAATGGGGGATGGGGACTAAATAACAAGAAACGCCCACTAAATACATCATCTGAGATCCGCCGTCTACTTCTACACGCTAGCTCTTGTGTGCACACTGATAGAAGTCTAGAAACAGAAACTGGCTTAAGCCAACTTTCTAAAATATGTTCAGTTCTTTTCTCGTCTTTATCTATGAATTTTGATCATTATACATGTAAGTTTGTAAGACAATGAGGCGGCTCAATACTCAAAGACAAAAGTGGTCTGTTTTGTTCCGTGGCCCCAAATAGAATACTGCAATGGCCAAATCTTATACGGGTTGTTACTTCTAGACTTAACAAAATCTGCCACCACATAATCTCGTTTTAGGAAGTTGGGGAAAATGGAGCATCTGGCGCTACTGCCAGCAGGTATTTTCATTGGCTAAACCCGTAGCGGAAATTCAAGAGTTCCTTCCCTTGACGTAACACCGCGATTTTCTGTTCCCCTTAACTGGTTGTCGCAAAAATCGAATAATCTAAAGCAGCAAGTCTGTTGTTTTCTCTTAATCAAATTTTGTTTCAGAAAAGAAATAAAAAGCTCTGTTCAGTTGCTCTCAATGCTTTCCTATCTTAGATCCCCTTTCCGACAAAAACTGTATAACAAAGTCTTCTAAACTTTGAAAGCTTGCACTGGCTGATGTTTAACTGAAAAGGGACTATACTTGTGAAATCATTAGGGTTGTTTCAGACAAAAAGAAGAGTTTAAGTCGAGATCTCTTGAAGCCCTTAAGTAGAGCCTGGTGGCTGTCTGTGGGGAGTAGCACCATCCGGTGAACCGCTCGGAACAGAGAATTGTGTTGATCTAAAAAACAGCCTTAAGAAAACAGCGCCATCAGGATGCGTCTGCGAGCCCTTGAGAGAGGCCGGTGTTCAGTGAATTAGACACCCCCGGTGTTCAGTGAATTAGACAGGCCCCGGTGTTCAGTGAATTAGACACCCCGGAGTTGTTTTGTCAACCAGTCAACAATTAACTGAGAGGGACAACGTCTCCCTTCCGCCCCCGCTTGTTAGTCAAAGGGAACTCCACCCCTATGTGCAGCACCCGTATTATTGTTGTACGTATGTGTGCAATCATTGTTGACTCATCTCTGTCGTTCTGTGTAGTATGTATATGGCTGTGTTTTTGGGGGTGAGAGGATGGTTGAGTAGATGGGTGCTTGGTTGGATCGATGTGAATGAGAGTTTCTCTCTCACACTTTTTCTCTCACTTCCTTTCTCCCCCC
>NW_004797399.1:540141-544637 GCF_000002075.1 Aplysia californica
GATAGAGTAAAATAAAACAAAATATTTTTAAAAAATACATTTTAAAAAAGTCTAGCCTCTTTCTAAAACACTTGTTTTTAAAGCAACAGAGCGAGAACAATGTTTAGTTTTAGTAGAGGTTTTACGGCGCTCGCAACTGCATACGGTCATAATTATGAGCGCCAGAAGATTAGAGGTGTTACAAGAGAGTAACAAACATAAAAAAAGAAGGGGAGATAAGGACGATAGATGTTCGATAGGAAAGAAGAAGCAAACCACATCAGAGCACCACCCGCCAACCACCCACAGCGACATCAAAAATATCTTCAAAAAAGACATACAATTAATAAGAAAGATTAATTCATGCAGGTGTCTATTAACGACCTCATCGATACAAGTTTAATCATTTAGGAGGCGGGCTTCCATCATTGCCTCCTAGGGCTGAGATGAGAGGGGATACAACATCAAAGAAGAAAGACCAGCGATACTCTATAAGAATTGTCTCCTCTTTCCTTTCTCCCCCCCCCCTTTTTATATCTGTCTGTCTGTCTGTCTGTCTGTCTGTCTGTCTCTCTCTCTCTCTCTCTCTCTCTCTCTCTCTCTCTCTCTATCCATCTCTCGGTCCGGAAGTACGCATGTGTGCAATTACGTGTTTGTATGCGTAGGCAATAATGTATAAATAGCATGTATGTATGTGAGTGTGTATGTGTTACGTATGTGTGTGTGTGTGTGTGTGTGTGTGTGTGTGTGTATGTGTGTGTTTTAGTGCATGTGGCAGTCTCAAATTCCACCTTTCGTACACTGTATGCGTATAATTTGTTGACAAACTGCACAAGTATAGAATTCATTAGAATACTTCATTCCGAGATAGAGGGGGGAGGGGGAATGACCAACTGTAAATTCTATACTGTAAGATCAGATATCACGTAGTGTAACTTTTCTTTTCTGGAAAATTGCATCTCATTCCATTGTATAGTAGTGGGAATAAGATTTCATAATCAGCAACTGATAGTGTGATATTGTACGGGATTGGGTATATAAAATAAGGAAAAAACAATGAGTACGAAGACACGACCAGATTGTTGACTGAAAAGCTGGAGTACTGGTTTGATCTTCTCAATAATTTTCTTTTTTCCTACGTCGGCTTTATCAATAAAAACAACCTCCCTTACTGAAGTATTCTACCAGATCCGTCTGGTTTTGTTGTGAAAGCAGATGAAAATGACATACAACATAACTGTACACATTTCCGCGTGCCTTCGGGTGGTTTTTATCGAAACAAGTCGTCCACATGTCAGACCCAGAAGACACGGTGGAGCTCAGCTTTTGAGAACCGAAACAATGACCAGAAATTCAGGCTAGTAAATACAATTTTTTTTTTATTTGGTGGGTAAGGAGCTTAATGAAAATGTTTAACTCACGTTTGTAAAACTTATATTTCAGGGCTGACTTGAATCTCTTTATGGACCTACATCATCTTTTTAAAGATTTTGACCTTATCGTTCCCATGAAGTGCACCGTTAGCTAGTTGGTAACATTCTGATCTACAAAATGGATGGCCCAAGTTCGAATTCCCAAAGGGGCGTTTTGAACGTCAGATGCTTTGAGGAGTTTAAAAGCTTTCCACCCATTTGCCTCGGTCCAAATAGATTTTAAAATTAGTGATCCTTTCTCTTAAGTAACTAATTGTGCCGAAAAGGGGTCGAACTTATACAATGAATGGCATTTCCTATCAGAGAAGGGAGTAAATCATAAGGCATCCACAAAGTTGACATCAGACTCATAAGAATAAAACTTCAAAACGTTTGGAAACCGTTAGGATTCTTTCATGACGATTGAGACTTTTCTTGACAGCCTGAACAATGGCCCTAGTAACCAGGAATTGATTAAGAACCATATGGAGACACCATAAGCCAAGACGACTTGCAGCAGACCCTCCCTTGAGATCCCGAGAGACCGGGTCTTACCCTCACCTCCGGTTTTCCTTCATCCCCCTCAGTCCTCCAAAAGTGCCGGTCGTGTCCCGCCCGTTCTGCTTAATATCGCCTTTATTGGGACGTCTTAACGAGTGTCGCCGCCTCCAACAATGACAGTTATTGTAGGCTGCTCTCCCTTGGAAGGGGAGATAATGGAGGCTCGTCATCGCGCGTCCAGATGGCAGACGAGTCGGGATAAAGATGCCGCCATTGTCTGCGCACGCGCGGGGAGTTTGTCGGGCGTATGCTCCTTTGGCTAATTTGTCAGGCGGGTTTGTATTCAGTTCTGATGAGGAAGGAATCACAGGCACATTGGGGGGACAAGTTCTTCCCCTTCCCCTCTCGATGAAGACTTAAAGATGGCCACTGGTCTAAGGATGGAAAAACAGTAGCAGATCGGTCACCGAGAAGAGCAAATTTGGATGGTGGGGGGCGGGGGGGGGTGTTCAATAGGGCAAGTGTGGGGGAAGGGGTGGGGTAGAAGTGTTCAATGAGGCGAGGGCTGGAAAAGAGGGGAGAGGGGAGGAAGAATGCGGGCTGGTGTGAGACTTCCAAAGGCTGAAAAAGGAGTAAGGAGATGGGAAAAGGGAGGGGGAGGGGGAATACGGGAAGAATAATTGAAAATGAGTAAAAGGCGAGATGGGAGTCGGGGGTGGGGTTGGGGCGTCAACGAATCACGGACTGGGGGTGACAGGTAGTCCTCTGAGATTTGTAACGAACCCAAAATGAACATTTTTGCGTGCGCCGGAGAAGAGTTTATGAGCAACGCGCTTGTTCCTTTCGCTTTTTTCTGCTCACGGAAGTGTGACTTTTCGTGCTGCTTCTGTCTTAGGCCGGCTGTCGGCTGCTGGTGGTAGTCCCTCATTTGCATGATTAAAATTTTAGCCTGTCTGTGTTTAGGCACGGTTTACTAGTCCGCTGACGGATAGATTGGCAGTTATCTGGTCACGTGGGAAGTGCTGTATGCCGCTTGGTATCACACGTTCTCTCATTTCAGCATGTATTCTTTATAAATATATTGTTCTCCTTTTTGTCGGATTATGTTGTAGTTGATGTTGATGTCCTTGTTGTCATTATTTCATTGTTGGTGGGTTGCACCCCCCCCCCCCAGCTATAAATACTGCATCGAAAACTTAAAGATGGTCTTCGGGTGAAAAAATAGGAAAAAGGAAGAGGGGGGGGGTCTTTTTCTCTGTTTCGGTTGTTCTCTACAACCCTCGCTCTGTCTATCTCCTTTCCTATCTATCTATTTCCCTGCCTATCTGTCTGTCCTATTACCAATGTCTCTACGTATTTATATTGATCTGTCTATCGATCTATCTGTGTGTCCCTCTGTCTTTTATGTTAATGCACTGTCTAAGTATCATAATAGTGAGTAAGAGAAACTCTTATACGTTTGTCCTTGCGATTTGTTTCAATTGTTGTTTTTGTTTTTTGTTGTCGTTTTTTGTTGCTGATTTTGTTGTTGTTGTTGTTTATTGTTTTTGTGTTTTTTTTGGGGGGGGGTGTTTTTGTGGGGTTTTTTGTTCTGTTTCTGTTTTTTGTTGTTCCTGGGGTTTGTTTGGTTTTGTTTGTTTTATTGGATTTTTTTTTTGGGGGGGGAGGGGGTATTCCAAGATTGCCCTCTCCATGCCCAAAGTAAAAAATGTGTCTTCTCCTCTCTTTTTATGGGGAGGGAAGGTTCCCTCTGGTAAAACAAAAATGACGGTTTGGTTTTGTTTTACTTTGAAAATCTGCCTATATTATTTGTGTCGTTTTTGTGTGGGGGTTGGAAAAAGGGGGGGGGAGGAAAAAGGAGAGCTGATCATCTACATTAGCATGACCATTGTGTTTTTAGAAATAAGATTAGAAGGAAAGAAGCAGAAAATTATATTGAGAAAGTTCAATGAACGTGATGGACAGAGAGAGATGTAGACAACATGCTTAGAAGATACAGAAAATTTCATCTGAGAGCCGGGATGTCATAGACGAAATAAAAAATAAGTAAATAAAAAGATAGAAAACTGAGAAGGGGAGACTAGCCTCTGAGAGGGGAAACACTCGGGGGGGGGGGTTGAGGTGAATTTAGGAGACAGTAATAAGTGAAATAAAATATCAAAGAGAATTAAAACATGCCATGAAATCCAGGCCAGTTCATCGGGTGGCTAATTCTTATTAAACGAGCAAGAAGCAGACGGGGGCTTCTCGCCTTGAGCAGATCGATGTAAATCTGATTTTTGCCGCCTGGTTGGCGCGGAGTGAGGATCATATTGGATACAAAACCGCCCGCTGCACTCGAGGATGTCATTAAACTCTCATAGCTGGTTCTCTGAGTCAGCTTCGTCTGTTCCAGAGGACGGCCGAACTCTGCTGCATACGGACATATGCCGTACTATGGGGAATTGAAGAGTTGGAGTTAAAGAGGGAGTGAGTGGGGAGGGGTGAAGCTATTGTGCGGTACTCACAAAGGAATATGGGGCATAAACCACGGGTATAGTGGGATGAGAGAGGTTTGGGAGGTAGGGGGTGCTGATATAGTTAGGCTAAGGGTGAAGAGGATGG
>NW_004797399.1:545083-546750 GCF_000002075.1 Aplysia californica
GGGGGGGTAATGTAATGTGGACGCAGAAACTGAAGAGGAAGGGGAAAGGCGGGATGTATTATGGTGAAGGGAGGGGAGCGGAAATAGAGTAGGGGAGAATAGAAGAAGGAATGGAAGAAGGTGTACGGGATGAGAAGAATGAAGCGAGATGTAGGAAGGAAAGTAGTGAAAGGGTGGGGAGGGGGGATTGAGATGAGGTAAGTGGAGGATTAACAGGAAAGAGAGGCGATAGAAGGGAAACGATATGTGTGATGAAGGGACAAATGAAGAGGGTGGGGGAGGGGGGCACACTGGGTGAAGAATAGAAGGGGATATATAGAAATATAAAAAGAGCTGGGGGAGAATGGGGTAGGGAGGGGTATGAAAAGGGGAAGCAGAGGTGGAACGAAAAAAAAATGCGACGAGGAAGGAGAAGGAGATGGGCTGATAGGTATGGGGGAAGAGTGGGAGAGGAGAGAATGGGTATACAAAGGGGGAGGGGAGAAGAAAGAGATGGGATCTGCCCGATTTGGTGAAAGTGGATAGAGAGAAAGAAGAACGTTACAGATACTAAGCTGCCAGTCGTAAAAGTAACAATTTGAAAGTGGAACAGTGGAAGAATCAGTGTTTTATGGTACGAATGGTGTGCCATTCTGGTCTCGTGATCAAGGCTGCGTAGCGTCATGAAATCCTGGAGCTTCTGAACCAGAAGTGGTGACGGGGCGGGAAGAAGAAACGGTTCTCGGTCTGACAGGTCCGGCTGCAAGAATCGTCCCACACACGTTGAGGTCCTTCTGTTGTAAACGTGACCGATTGTCTCCCTTCGGCCACAGACGCTCTCTAGAAGATGCCAAGATTGAACAAAGCAGCAAAATTTCAATGATTTGACCCGGTCTGTATGTTTGGGTAGTTTGTGGCTGTCCCCTGCCGGTATTAATTCTTTTTTACATAATTCTGTTCGTTCTTTGTTAGCTTGTTTCACACCTACACCTCTCATCTTCCCCGCCTTCCTTCCCAAAAGAGAGTATAACTTTGAGGTTTGGGTGTCTTTCAGGTCAGTTCAAATAACATACAATATTAATATGAATAGAGCATACGTATGCTGTATAGAAGATATGTTATGCAGTTCAGTTGTCTGCATCCTTCGACTTCTTACCGAAGTGTCAATAGTTTCAGAGTGTGATATTCTTTGATTTTTGTTTTGGGGAAGATAGTACTTTTTCGAAAATAAAGAAGAAGGTTTCGAAACCTCGGCTCTTGATAACACGTTAAAAGATTGACGTTGGGGGGAAAACTGCCGTAACTCCAGGAAGGACACATTCGAAGGATGGCCCCATTTGTGCAATAACTTCGTTTTTACTCCAAACTGCCAGTGTTAAATTCATTTGAAAAAGAATAGGACAAGTGGTCGGTATAGACTCTTTTCGTTTGGTTTTTTAAAGCCCTAGTAGACAAAAAGAAAGTGAATGTTTTTGTTGTTTGTTTTTTTTGTTTGTTTGTTTTTGACGGACAACCAAACTATCAACAACATAATAAGAACAATAACATCATCAATAACTACATCAGCAACAACAACAATGACAATCGTGTGCATATTATATTGAAGGGCTCGAAGGAAATTGTTCACTAAGAGATAAAATATATTATATTATACGTTTATCTAGTGAGTGGTTCCTTAACAATTTGAA
>NW_004797399.1:547531-559678 GCF_000002075.1 Aplysia californica
CCCCCCCGCCCTTTCCAATGGGAGTTTAAGATGCGGGGTAGTTGCCGCTTTTGATATTTCTGGAAATTAGAAGGACAAGAAGAAAGATTATTAAGAAGATGAGGAGAAGGAAGAGGGGGTGGGTGGTATTCCCGGCGGAGCTTAAGCGGCTAAACGCTGATCAGTTTTAAATGGTGTGTACACTGTTTACCAAAGTCTCCATACGTTTACTTTGCTTTTCAACTATGATAATGATAACTTGTATCATTACTGTTGTTGTGGAATGGGTTTGGGGAATTAACGATGGTACTTAACGCCAGGTGTTTATGTGGAGTTTTTTAGAGCAGCTGTAAGCTCTAGGGGTTTTTTGTTTGCAGGTTTGTTTTTCTAGGCTTCGTGCTGGTTCTTAAACTTGAATATAGCTCCATATGAACTGACCGCAGAGGATTGTTCAAAACTTATGCTATGTACCAAAAAATAGCAATATATTATGTTTCGAACGGGTTAACACAGTTTAGTTTGTCGAGTGCGTGCACGTGCAACTCAGAACGGTTAAAGCATTTACTGCCCACCCATCTCCTAAAAAGACTCACAGATATGATGTGTGTGCCCCGGAGGGGGGGGGGGGCACTACTGACAGGCCGAAAAAATTTTATTCATCCCACTGGTTTTTATTACATGTATCTCAAGTGTATAGTTTTCTATTTTTAATTTTGCTTTTATCATAATCTGACCTTTTTCTTGAAGTAAGCATGGTAGCTTAAACTATTAAACTCTCAAACTTGGTAAGAACGGAATAAGATAACAGAAGCATTAAAAAGAAAGCAGAATTCGCAGAATGCACCATTTCAAGTAAGG
Organism: Aplysia californica; assembly: GCF_000002075.1. Classification (NCBI taxonomy): domain Eukaryota; kingdom Metazoa; phylum Mollusca; class Gastropoda; order Aplysiida; family Aplysiidae; genus Aplysia; species Aplysia californica. The sequence goes on from NW_004797399.1 coordinate 548,369, forward strand.
TTCTATGCTACCTGATTCTTGTATTAAATGACACTAACATTTTTGTCTGTCTTCTCAATGATGTATAACGCTTCTAGTAGAGCTTTAAAATTAAGCAACACAATTCTCAGTAAGGACTAAACAACACCCATTTCGAATTAAGGAAAAGACAGAAGAAACTAGTAAGGAAGAAGATGAAAGAGCAGAAGAAAGTCGACGCTGTACCAAAGCAACAACTCGAGCAGCACCCATCCCAGCCGCTTATCAGACTCGTTCTTTTCGAAAAGACTACGGGCGCTGGCTGCTGATGACAAGTCACTTGAAATATCAGACCATCGCCCTCATCTTCGCTCCCCGCCGTAGCGTACAGAGAACGATGGGGGAATATTACTTGAGTCCAAAGCCAGATCTTTAAGACCAACTCGCCGGTTTCTGCGGTATTCCGGCCTGAAGATCATGTGATTGATGCGATGCATTATGGGATAAGATTCCCCGCTTGGGAAGCGCCGGTTCCTGATAATCATCCCTTGGTAGGTCTCTAAACTGGAATTGTTCCGTACTTATCTGGGCTCTTACTCCGAATCCAGTGCTAACTCGCTCCACTTCGACCGGAGAAAGGAAAGGTCATAATTCAGACGGGAAACGATGCAATATGGCGAGCTAGGGGAAGCAGCAATTTCCTTAAACAAACTTTTCCTGTTTGCGCGTCTGTCCAGAGTAGTTAAGACGGAGATGTGGACCTATAAAGACCGGCAACATTTCATTTTTACGGCCCGTTTTTAATCTGCTGACGCGCACTGCCGAGCACCGGTTATGACTACGAGATTCCGCCGTTTCTTTTCTGTTAATTGGATTAGGAAATATGGCGGCCGGAAATCACGTGACTGTAATTGAGCAGCAGAGAGCACGTGGTCGCCGCGTGTGCGCATGCGTGGTGCCGCCTCTTTATTATGGGTGTGTTTTGAATGGAAGAATGTATTATCTGACCTTGTATTGAACAATGCTTTGAGGTATAACTGTCCTGCAACTCAAGAAGTGCAGAATAGGTCTCAGCAGAGAGATGCCGAAATGCAATGCATTATTATGAAATAAAGTATCTGCCCCATAGAAGTTATACTCATGTCTTTTATTAGCAGAGCTTGTAGCTTAATAGTCGGAAAAAAACTTCAGCGGTAACAATTAAAACAACCAAACTATCAACAACATAATAAGAACAACAACATCACCAATAACTACATCAGCAACAACAACAATGACAATCGTGTGCATATTATATTGAAGGGCTCGAAGGAAATTGTTCACTAAGAGATAAAATATATTATATTATACGTTTATCTAGTGAGTGGTTCCTTAACAATTTGAACGATTTTTGACCATGTATGTCTTAAAAAGGCGTAATGTTGACCTTTTAGTGACAGTATAGCGTGGTATTCTATGGGACGAGGGGATTTGAAGAGGAAAGGGGAGGGGGTGGGGTCTGTCAAGGAAAGTTACAATGATCTATTGCCAATGATTGCAAATAACGTTTTTTATTGTATGGACCAATGTGTGTGTTTAAGATCCATAATATATATTGAATATAGCGAGAGGGAAAGACCCGATTGACCGGTTGTTTTGTTTGTTTGTCCGTTTGTTTGTTTGTTTTTGTTTGTTTGTTTGTTTGTTTTGGGGTCTTTTATTTTACTTTTGATCGCTGTTGTCTTGGTCGCAGGGCGGAGGATCTGGGACGATATAATTAACACTGCACCTCCCTACCAATGGCATACAACTTTCCTCGCATTGGTTACAACTCAAACGCCATAACGTCTCTAGCACATGGAAGAAAACTACCTCATTACTTACTTAACTCTCTGTACAACTTTTTTCAGAGCCGTTCTCATGACAGAGGTTTTGGAGGAATAAACAATGGGCCTCTTCCTCCATTTTGTGAGCTCTACTTTTAAACAACAGTTCATTTCTAGTGGTTACATGTTTACTCACACAGAAAATAACTTAGTTTGTATTTTACTTTTTCTTCAAAAGTGTTCGAGTTTTTCAAAATCTTTTTTAGGGTTTGTTTTGCTGCTGTTGTTTGTTTTTTATGGGGAGGGGGTGTAGGAGGGAGGGGGGTAAGTAGGCCAACGTGTCCTATCCTGCAACCTGTATTTTCCCACGAAATCCCCATTATATTTCAGTCAGTCTTTTGCTAAGCCGATTATTCGAAACGCATCGCTGACTGCATAACAATATGATGTGGTGTTGGGAGATTGTTACAATCAAACCGCTGGGGTGGTTTTTTTTTAATAATCGAATTAAACGGTTCCCACACCTTTGACGCTAGTTCGACCCCTCCCACAAAGTCGCTAAAACAATATTTCGACAAGTGAGGTCCAGCCCTCGGCGAGAAGTGAGCTACTCGACTGTTCACACGACCGGCGAGTCCCTCCCTCCCCGACAGTTCATGCAACTGCCTGGTCCCTCCCTCCCCCCCCCTCCTTCCCTCCCTTTTACGTCGTTCTGGCACTAAGGGGCGAAAGTTCTCCTTTTCTCATTCTTCCATCCAGGCGCGATTTGACAGATCAAACACGCAGATGCTGTTCCAGCGTGCGCGCAATCAGAGGAATCAATCGGTCCAAGTGGCGGGCACAATGGCGGCTCGTGCTGCTAACTGGGCCGTGAGGCCAGGGGACATGTTTGTTGGGATATGGGGGGAGGGTTCGGGGCGGGGAGGGGAGGTAAGAGAGAGGGGGGACAGAGAAAGAGAGAGAGACAGAGAGAGAGAGAGGGGGGGAAGCAGAGAGAAAAGGTGGGAGATATGAGAGTTACGGAGGTAGGGAGGGAGGGAGGGAGGGAAGGAGGAGGTGGAGGGAGTGAGAGAGAGAGTAGGGTGAGAGGGGCTTAGACAGAAGACAGACAGACAGACAGACTCACAGAGACCGACAAAGACAGAAAGAGACAGAGGTAAAATGGAGAAACGAATATGAACTAAAGAAAAGATTACTTAACATTTGCAAACAATATTGACTTTTAAAGTTTAAAGTAAAGTAAAGTTGATAAACTTCGCGTCGGTAGCCTAGTGCCGGGCTGGCAACAATAATGCCCGACATTTGTGTCTTTGCGATTGACACTTTACACAATAAATTATCCCCACTTCGTCCAATTCAGAAAGAGTACCCCACTGAGACAGTGACAGCACTTGTCAACACGTTAGTGTTTGATCTTTTGTAAAATGGCAGCTTATTCAGAATGCTTCCGCAGGAAGCTGAGTTGTTAAGGAAATGACTACCCGAGTAACGATCACATAGAACTTGGTACAAGAATCGATATGCCTTATTTAAAGGCCATCAATTTTATTTGCCAGGGTCTCTGCTCTTTTATAAGGTAGCGGACACATAATATAATGTCCTATCAGGAGAGGACCAAGGGAAATGATGCGTCACAATTCGAACAATTGTACATAAATCTGAAACAAAAATTTGCATATTATTTCTTGAGATGCATTTTGTTGCCTTTCCTTCTAAGATTCAGATAAAGTAAACCGAATTGAAACATGTGTATGTATAACGAAGTTATATTCTTTACTTTTAGTGCTCCAAAAACAGCGTGTCTCCAAGTGTTGTTGAATGAACAGAATGCTTGATCTCAATGAGTTAAAGTGAATTAACTTAGTATTATGGCGTGGTGTAAGACAGGGTCAGGGTTGGACTCAATAGTCGGGTGGGTATACCCCCCTCCCCGTCTATAACTGCTCTTCATTCTGATGAATGCTCGCTCCTTAAACTTTCGAATGTATGCTGTTGTAGCTCTGCCCTGTTTTCACACAACACTGCACAACGAGGTTTTACCTTCCGTCACGTCAACATGCTCCAGTAGGTGTGTTTATATCATAATGCTGTCTTCATTAGCGGCTGGGGCTATGTAATCATCCTCATCATCATCATCAGCATCATCATCATCATCATCATCATCATCATCATCATCATCATCATCATCATCATCATCATCATCATCATCATCATCATCATCAATATCACCATCAATACCATCATCATCATTATCATCAATATCATCATCATGGGAGAGTGGGAGAAAAGGGGTGGGGGGTGTCCTGTGTTACCCTTTTCGGTGACGTACTTTCTGCTGGTGCTGAGCGAATTCATTTCTTTTCTGTACAAACACAAACACGACGGCTTGAGTGCCCGATCACACACATACACACACACACATACACACACACACACACACACACACACACACACACACACACACTCACACACACATATGTACGCATACAAACACACACACACATACACACACACTCACAAACAAACACACAAACTCCGTATGTCTCTCTGTAAGAGAGAACGGACATCATTTTTCACCATGCCCTCAAAAGATCATAACGTTCTCCTACCCTGAGCCTGTAATGTCAGCCACAAAAGCTAAGAGCAATGTTTGGGATGTTTCCCCACTGCTCTGTCCATCCACGATGACCCAGTAAATCAGGCAGAGCCGCGGCGTTTATGATCTCACCGTTGACCAGGGGCTAGCCGGAAGCGAAGTGACCGCTAAGTGGACGCCCCACTCGACAGCTGGCCCCGGTACAATAGGGACTTGAACTCAAAACCACCACGGTCCCCCCACGGTGGACTCGTGTGCCTCTCCTCTTGTTATCCGTAATTCGCTAGGGGGCGCTGAGGACGTGTTAGTTCAACCAATTAGCTCGCTCGTTTCCTGGCCCCCTCGGTTTTTCTGTGTGACTTGAGTGAGATAGAGTCGTTGTCTGTTCGCCCATCTGTCCGTGCGAGGAGCTTCTGTAAGGAGATATCACACGCCTTTCTTGTGGCCTGCTCTCAAAGAAATATCAATCAGGGCGATGTGGGCTTGTTGTTTGATCTTTGGTTACTTTTAAACAGTTTGATTTTGTTTTAATTTCCGATTCAATTGGTCGATCAATGAGGTTTTTTTATACTGTATTGACAGTGTGGAGTATGGGTGTCGATTAGTTTAAAACAGTTCTATAATCTTTTATTTCATCCTTTCGTGGTTAAAATGAACATAAGTATTTATCCAAATTGAGTTTGAGATGAAATCACATTTGTAAAAAAAAGAAAGGACATATTATTTTTAAATTATGAAAGAGACCGAATCCATTGCGAGTTGAAAGAGTGTTTGATACTCACTTCGCAACTAGTAACACCATCACTTGAAATATTCTGCTGCCATACACTGGCATAGTGTTGAGGGTCAGAATCCGTCTACAGCATGTCTTTTTCTATGATTCTTGGAAGAGGCACCAATCTGATGTTTTGTCTTGAATCATATTTAAACTTTTTGATGTTTTTTTTTCTTCTCAAGATTAAATGGACATGTCGGGTTTTTAAAAAAGGGGGGTGGGGGTAGGCACGGGCCTGCCCTACTTTTTTCTCTGTTACTATATCTTATCTTATCTTATCTTATCTTATCTTATCTTATCTTATCTTATCTTATCTTAGTTTGGTTGCTTGTGGTGAAGCCGCTATGCGTTGAGTTTGATTCACAATTGGGAAGAATTTTGTCGAGTGTCCCGGTCTTTCAGCTCGAACTGTGTATCCCTCTCAGCCCGGGCTGGCCCTGACAGGCAGGACCGAAGCCCGCCTCCTAAATGATCTAGATTGTGTCAATGGGGGCGTAAAGCGCCTTCATTAAAAAAAAATACGAGTTTTCGTGAGTCTCCACCTACCTGGCTTGGTCCTAGTGGAGATGGGCTTAGACTACCCTTGTATATTAAAAAGAACATTAATCCCGTATCATACCTTGGCGTTTATTTTATGCGTGTCTGTACGTTGTACGCTCGTACATGTTTTCGTTTGTTATATCTTTCCCTGACTTTCAGAATATCGTTGTCTTTATTTGTCATCGTGTTTCTACAGGTACGAGCCTGGATAAAGAGCCGTCAGAAACGACGAGCGCTGCAGCTGCATGGCTTTGACTACCAAGACGATCACTCCTTGGACTCGTTTGCTTCCAACAGTCTCATCGACAGGGTGAGTTGTTTAACCGTTTGTTGGTGATATGTCACAGTTCAGGCAAGTTTTGGGTGTTCTGTTGTTGTTATTTTATGTTGTTTTGTTCTTTGGGGTGTTGTTTGTTTTTTGTTGTTGTTTTTTATGGGGGGGGGGGTTGGGGGGTAATTAATTTCCTTTTGGTAGGTTGCTGTTTTTTGTTTGTTTTGTGGGGTTTTTTGCTTTTTTCAACATCAAAAAACTAATGGGCTTAGTTCAATCTGGGTTAATGATTTGATTGTGCTATTTATTGCCAAATAAACTTGCAACTAGGGCGGTCTTGGACAGTCAAGTTCTTCAAAGAATGAACGGCTTGTATGTGTGTGTTTGTATGTGTGTGTGTGGGGGGGGGGGGCTTAAAAAGAGGGGAAAGGTTCAGATTGTGGAAATTTGCCGATGTGCACAGTTTTTTAAATGACTAACAAGTATACTAAAACCACCCAAGGTAAAATCAAATTGCTTCGTTATTAATACTCCTTCTAATAAACAGATGATTTCGTTTTAAGCCTTTTCGTCCACTTCACTGGAAAGCTAGAGTGTATTTGCAGAAGGATGTTGTTTTCTTATATCGTGTTACATTCAGTCTGTCACCTCAGATACTTTTTAAAAATCAAAACGCTATAACGGAAAGACGTATAGTAAAGAAAATATTAGAGGTGTGAGAAGCCCCAACGATCCATAGCTTTTCCTGCTTTGTATTGGAAGATGTGAAGCTGTTGTGTAATAGATCACTATATGAACATGAAACTTTTGAGTTCTACATATTCGAGTCAGCATAGGATAGATGAAAGTATATAACGTATCTTTCCGAATGACATAACCTCGGATTCATCTATTTTCGGAACAGATTCCACGACCTTTGGTGTGAGTTTGTCTCGTAACGTGTAGGGTATTATTATCACCATACACGCCCAGCGTAATATTACAATAGATTTTGCAAAAACTTTCGACACAAAAGCACATAAAGTACTATCGTTGTCATGCTGAGCTCTCGACTGAATGGAACTCAGACAAATTTCGTCCCTAGCTTTGGGAAGGCGTCGAAGCTGATGAAACTTGTGATAAAAAACAAAAATTTAAAAATATTTCTGATAAATGGCATAACCTTTGCTGTCTAAGAAGTGCGCTGCCCATAAAATACTCCAGTTTCTACGCAGACGCATGCAGAATGCGCCGCTGAAACGTCGACTGTGCCTTAGAAACTACATGTATTTTCCCAAAATATATCGGATATTTCGCAAGGTTTTCTCTGTACTCGCAGCCTTGCTCGTTCTGCCAAATGAGACTCTTCTCGGTCCGCCCCGTCACTGAAGGATTTAGTTCTCGGGGTCTCTCACAGCTTTTCATTTCTCCCCCCAGCCGATCTAGTGCCTTCACCCCCCCCCTCCCCCCTCCGTTCACTCCCTCTCCTCCTTCAAGTCTTCATGCCAAGCAGGACTGAAAAAGCCTGAGAAGATTAATACCTCACCAGATTCGCTGCGTCAGTCGCTTCCTCTCGATTGGGCGTCTCAAAGACAACATGGAAACTCTGGATCCACTCTTTTCTTCCCCGGACTCGGATGTTTACTTCTTGCAAACGTAAAGACGTCGCGTCTAAAAGGGGTCGGACACCCTTTCTCATCCATCTTCATCCGGCCCGGCCATATGCGGATTCAATATTGTCTACATTGGCGTCGGGGACGCGGGACCTTCTCAACGACTTCGGACCCGTGCTCCTGAATAAGAGTGGTCTGGCGTGTCGTAACGTTGGTTTAGAGACGTTGGGTTGGCGGGAAGTGCAGTGCTCGGAAGGTCTGCTTGGCTTGACAGCCAAAGCTGCGAATATGAATAGAAGAAGTTTTCAACGAAATTGGAATTGAGAAAAGTGTGGCCCTCATTTAATTAAAAGAGCATGGTGCTGTCATCGCTAGAGATATGAGGTGATCATGGTTCTTTTTTTTTTCTTTTTTTTTCTAGAGAAAGCATTAAGGCAGTGTTTCGTTGCCTCTTAGAGTGAAGAGTACTTGTTCACTGCACTCTTGGCACCCCCGTTGTCTTAGTTTGTTTCTCGCGGACTAATGTACTTTAACCTTCCTACTACCATATCTGTTTTAGAATCCTAGCAAATAGTGCGACACAGTGGGGACTTGACACTGAAGGGGCTACTGGGTTTTTTAAATCTTTTCTTTTAAAAATCAATCGGTTTTATGTCGATAAAATCAACAAAACTACTTAATCTTACAACATCAATATCTTAAAAACGAAAGTTTCATGAGTTTGGTTATCGGATCCACATATGAAATCAATGTTAATTTTTGACGCAACACTGATCGTTACACGTAAGAGGATCATACTAATATTACTATTCTCATATTTCCCACTGGAAACAAATTTTAATCGTCAGTGGATTTTTTTTTTAAATCTCGACGTTAACCCTCGATATCATTTTATAAAGTTTCTGCCTCTACGCCAAGCATCCTCCCCCCCCCCCCCCCCCCCTTTCCCCTTTCTTAATCGGAAACGCATCCTCAAAGCAGTAAAGCAAAAATATTTCTGCAATTGTTAAGTCATTTGCTCGAACCCCAGAAGTGTTTCGTGATGTAGTTCGCATGGCGTCAACTATTCCGGTTAGAATGGGACCTGAAAAGGTCTAAAGGGGGAGAAAGGGGGAAGAGTAAGTGAGAGAGAAAGGGGGAAGAGTAAGTGAGAGAGAAAGAAAGAAATAAAAAGATAGAGAGAGAAACAGAGAAACAGGGGCAAGGACAGAGAGAAAGAAAGAGACGCAAATGAGAGTGAGAGAGAGAGAGAGAGAGAGAGAGAGAGAGAGAGAGAGAGAGAGAGAGAGGGAGAGGGAGAGAGAGGGAGAAAGAGAGATAGACAGATAGAGAAAGAGAAAAAAGGAGAAAGAGGGAGAACGACAACGAGAGAAGGAAAGAGAGAAAAAGAAAGAGAGAGAGATAGATAGGAAAAGGGAGAGAGGAAGAGGGAGAGGGAGGGAGAGGGAGGGAGAGGTAGGGGAGAGGGAGAGAGGGGGGTGAGTAAGTGAGAGAGAGAAAGAGAGAGAAAAAGAGAGAAAGAGAGAGAGATAAAACGATGTAGATAAACAGAGAAACAGGGGCAGAGACAGAGAGAAAGAGAGGGAGAGGAGATAGAGAGAAAGAGAGAGAGAAAGAATAAGATAGGGAGAGACAGAGAGAGGGAGAGGGAGAAATAGGGATAGACAGATAGAGAAAGAGAAAAGGAGAGGAAGACAGAGAAAAAAGAGAAAGGAAGAGAGAAAAAGAGAGAAGGAAAGAGAGGGAGAGAGAGTGCAAGTCCCTTAGCCGGACAAATGAAACCTCTGTAGTGCCGGTGGTGACCGGGCAGCTGGGCCTGGCTATGAGGGAGTAGTGGGAGCTGATTATTTGTGCTGCTGTCACCGGCGCCCGGAGGTCCGTGTGGGCAGAGACTAGCAGGCGGCTGCTTTCAGGATGTGACCCTTCTCTTTGAAACAAACTGCACGTATCTTTTTGTATCTTTAATATAGAAGTGTCACGTCATTGGGAACTCCCGAAAAGTCTGAGGCAATACGGCCATGGGGGATAGGAGAAGTGAGAGAGAGGGAGAGAGAGAGGGAGAGGCAGAGAGAGAGAGAGAGAGAGAGAGGGAGAGGGAGAGGCAGAGAGAGAGAGAGAGAGAGAGAGAGAGAGAGAGAGAGAGAGAGAGAGGGGAGAGAATGAGAGGGAGAGATGTATTAGATCTATGCAGTATACTTAAATAAGTTTTCTTAAGTAGGTGTTTTTACACCAACATTGACAAATGTTAGATCATTTAGGAGGCAGGATTCAGATCCTGCATGTCAGGGCCAACTCGGGATGATAGAGCTACTACATCCCAGCAGAAAAACAGAGATACTCGATAAAAATTTTCTCCATACTCAAGAATCGAACTCGGGTCTCATGAGTGCGACCTAACCGCTACACCATAGACGATGGTACCTCATAACTACACATTGTGTAAATTTATTTGTCAACAGCCGCAAGAGAAATGTTCCCCTTATATAAAATAATGCTCTTCCCTATCTTATGTTCCTTAAATGCAACTGCCACACATAGGGAAGTGCTCAGTGTTAAACAGGCGTCAGCAATGGACTGGAAAAACAATATATATCATTTTAGATTGTGGGAATATTCGCCCCCAGTGACACAATTTACAACATAGTATTGAAACTGATCCGATCGGACTAAGGGGACTGCTGCATCCCAGCAGAAAGACGGAGGTATTCTATAAAATAAACTTACACACTTGGGACTCGAGTTCATGTTTTATGTGTGAAAAGCAAAGAAACTAAACACTTACACCACCAAAAACCGCAAAGGTACAATATTATATATGCATTTACCTGTCCCTTCCATAATGATGATGATTACAATAAGCCATGTAAGCACAGCTACAGAACAGTAATGTTGGTAATCTGTTTATCATTCTCATACTCTGCCGGAACAACATAAGGAGAACTGCTGCTTTTCTTTCCTCACCCTTACTATCGTCATGATTCCTCTTTTTTTGTGTTTGTCCCTCTCTTGTGAACTGCTATTTTCTTAAAAGTTGAAGCGGACTTTGTGCTGTTGAGGCTAGAGAAGTGAGCAGAGTGGGCATGATTCCCCGCTTGGACTTCTCTGTTGACATCCACCACTTGGCGCTCCTATGATATTATGCAGTTGCGAGCGCCGTAAAACCTTACTAAAACTAAACTAACTAGAAAAAGGGAAATAAGAGCAGTATACCACAACAACACGATACAAATAATATGTAGTTGTTCTCTTATGTTCTTTGGTCACAAAACACCGACAAAACTGTTAGCTAATTGCCTTATCGTAGTCCAGTATTGGGCTTAGGAGCAGGTTTTCAAATTGTTCGTTTCCCGAAAAAATCTGTAGAGAGACTCATAAACTCTCTCAAAGAATTCTTATTAACATACGCCCTTACTGGAAGGGGACTTGCATCTAATTAAGTCTCTCATACAGATGTTTTACAGCGTCTTGGTAGAGATTTAAAAAAAGAATAGATTTCCACATTTGACGAGAGTTTTCGTTATCGCAAAAGAAGAAAATAGCTCATTTTAAATAATCCCACGAAGAGGCAATAAGCCTATCATGTTGCTTTCCAGCTTTAAACAGGAAATAAAACGAAAGGTACATTTCTAGCAAAGTGGTCTAAATCAGGAGTAATATGGAGGGGGGATTTTAGCATAAAGGAAAGATGAAGAGACAGAGAGGGGGTATGGAGAGAGAGGGGGTAAAAGACAGAGAAAGGGGAGACGGGAGAGGGCGAAAGTTAGTGCGAGTGG
>NW_004797399.1:561193-566461 GCF_000002075.1 Aplysia californica
ATATATATATATCTTTCTGTCTCCAATTTTCTTTCTCTTTCTTTCTTTCTCCCTCTATCTCTCCACAAGGAAACGTTGGAGAAGACAGAAGTGTAACATTTGCAAAACGCTTGGGGTTTTTTTAATTGAATCTTCAAAGTTGCCATAGCATTTCTATATTTTCACTCAAATTCAAATCTTTGGTTCTTTTTTTTCCACCTCGTTACGATATGAGAGGGGAAGCGCTGCAAAAAATACCCTCCCTTTTTACCTTCCGTCCCATAGCTTTAAAAAAAGCAGAAACACGAATCTGCAACAATAAGCGAATGAAAAATGGATGGTGTATGTATTAATGCGTTAAAAATGTTATGGTCTCGATATTGTATGTTCGATGAGAATTAATTCTGTTCAGTGGTTAAAGAGTCTTTTATCTCTTTCGTTTGAAGCAGTGGCTTTTGTTTATTTCAGAAACAAATTGCTGTAAGCAATCAGGAAAGAAATGTGTTACACAATAGTTCTGAATGAGTGTTTTCTGTGTACGGTAAAGTGGCCAAAAATATACGGTACAACAAATGTTTATGAGCACAACTTGTTCGTAATACAAAGAGCAGCCTCCACTCCTCAAAACCTAGAGGAAAAAAAACTCCTTACGGGGACACAAAATGAACAGCTCGAGAATGAATTTTGGAAAACACAAAGTGAACGCTTTTGACTAGAGAGGGAGGCAGAACAGTTGTATGTTTGCAAAGGAAGCAGAAGAAAGCGATATGCAGACAGAAGTAAAGGAAGTGGCTGTAAAAGGCGATCCTTGGAACGGGCGATGTGAGCAGGAGTCGGCGGCGATCATCCAGCCTTGCAGTTTATGCCTCGGAGGCCTCTGCTTGCCTTCCTCGGAAATAAACTATAAAAACTCCCGGGCATCTTGGGGCAAATATTGCTGCGTCGCTGGGGAAGCAATTTGGGCACTCGCATATAAATATGGCCGGTTTTTACGAGCCGGTCATTTTTGAAAGGGGCCGATCATATGCGTGTCCGGGTGGAAAGGAATCAATTAGAGCGTTGGACGTCTATGGGTCTACGTCTTGCGGCTGGCCAGTTTTATGTCGTTGCACATGCGTGGTCGAATCGGTTCGTTTTGTTAGCGTCTGGAACTTCATGGGGTAAAAGGCATAGAGAGGGCGAATGTGAGGTTTGATTAATGAATAAGGAATATGGGAGCGAGGATTTGTCCCCAAACTGCTATTGATCCACGAATATGGGTGGGGATTAATTTTAATATTGGAATGTTCGGGCGTCGACACTCCACTTTTGTGCGGTTTTATTGCGGTAAATGCAGGGATGTTTTGAAAAGATTTTTGCTCATAGAATTTGACGACAATGCATCTCCCGAAACAACGTTTGCGTGAACAAAAAGATGCGCTCCTTTGATAGGACCGGAAATATTGCTTGGCGTTTGAATCTCGTGTCCCAGTTGAACTGGGGGTTGCGAAATATACGAGCGGATTGCATGGGTCACCGGAAACATCTTCCTAAATTGCCTGCGTCGCCTTGTTGCGATATGGAGATATTTTGTATCCAGAGATGACTGTGTGAAGTTTCGTGGTTTAACGGTGCACCGATTCCCATCTAGCCTGGAGAAAACAGCATTAGAAGGAGAGTGAAATGTAGGGGATGGGGGGGGGGTCGGGAGGAGGAGAGAAATTCTTTGAAAACAAAAATATGGAGAGATGAGAAGTAGAGGGTGATCTTGTAAAACGAACCAGGGCATTTGTGGGAATAATGTACGAGGATGGAGGGAAGGAAAAGGGGCGGGCAGGAGGATCTTATAAATAGGAGAGCAGCCTTTGGTATGGTCGTATTGAAACCTGAGTCAGTATCAAGTAAACATAAATAGTTAAGGATAATTTAAAACTTATTGTATATTTGATGTTCTAAGATGTTCGGTTGTTTCACATTTCACTGACACTGCATTGCCTCGGAACTATTTTGTATAAGGGGTACTTAAGTGTGCTTTGTATGAAATAATTCTGAGGCAACGACTAATTGCCTTACTTGTGATTTGTTTACTTGTCGTGTTTATAGAATTTTATACATGTATTACGCTTTGGAAGAAAGCACCCTGGTATCAAGTGAGATATTTTCAGTGTTTGAAAAAATACCGCACTGTGTAACTGTTACAATTTGAAGTATGTCAGTTTTGCCTTGAAACTGTTCACACATATGTACATAGTTCTCTTGGGCCGTACAGTAGGAGTCAGAATTTTTTTTTCAAATCAGCTGAATACTTTGAGAGATTTGATCATCAATTTAGATAGAAGGAAAGAAAAGCAGAGGAAGACAGAGAGCAACATACATGGTATGGCCGGCTTCATGGCAAACAACATGATCAGAAAAACTAGGCTGATCAGGAAGATTGACTACAGGAAGGAATGGGTGTTCGAACACATCAGACATGATTACAGATACTTTTTTGTTGGAAGCATCATCAAACTTTTTCAATCAACGCTGGTCACTGATAATTTCACTTTCCTTTATTGTAACAACACATAATTTTTTTTTTCCAGAAGTACTGCCAGTTTAGCTGTACGTTTAAAGGGCAACAACAGACAAACAAACGAAACAAAAATATTTATATGCATCACAGTAGAATAAATCTTGAATTTGCACCAGGGATCTCTCGCACATGTCTAACCCTAAGGCCTTCCAGTCTTTGTATGCTTGAATTACGACATTGACATGTCTTTTTAACTCAATGTAAGTTATCCCAGCGCCCGGATCTAGAAATTGGAGACTGTTTAAAAAGAGGCCCATTGGAAAGCCTTTCCATATCTCTAGAGACAACAATTTCGGCAAACTCTGTTAGGGCTTGGGGCCACGTTCAAAAACCTGTTTAAAACAGGGCGCTAATGACAAAACTAGCCCTGATGTCACAACTTTTTATACATTAATAGATTATTTATAGATGTCTCATCTTCTTTTGCTCATGAAAATCGAAACGTGACAACAAGGCATAAAATAAGAAGAGTAAATGTACAGCTTATTACGCAATCAGTTGAGCAAGTCTATTGGGTTATGTAAACTCAGGCTGACACGTTTAACCCCCCCCCCTCTCTCTCTCTCTCTCTCTCTCTCTCTCTCTCTCTCTCTCTCTCTCTCTCTCTCTCTCTCTCTCTCTCTCTCTCTCTTTCGCTGTCGTTCTCTCCACGTCTCTCTTTCATTTCAATCACTTTCTCTCTCTCTGTCTCTATCTATCTATCTATCTATCTATCTATCTATCTATCTATCTATCTATCTATCTATCTATCTATCTATCTATCTATCTATCTATCTATCTATCTATATCTCTTTACTTCTCTTCATTTCTTCCTTTTTCTTCTTTTTCTCTCGGAGAAGGAGGCGAGTGGTCAGTCTGAGGAGTCTTTTAACTTTGTACCGAGCAGATTTCAGTATCTATTTGATAACAACATGCGTCTCCAAGACTCCTATATTGTACCCCCCCCCCCCACACACACACACACACATACACACGCTCGCGCGCGCACACACACACACACACACACACACACACACACACACACACACACACACATACACACACATGCACACACACACACACATACATACCCCATCCCCTCTTTAAGTGACTGAGATGGTAAATGTAATGGATTAGCCGCCAATAGAGTTATTGTGAAGTACTGCAGAGCGAACTTTCCAGCGGAGGGATAAACGGCCAAAGAAAAAATTAGTGAAGGGCTCCATTGCAAAACGCATTAAACGCCAATCCTGGGTATTTCCGGAAAACCACGTCGTCTCCGTAACCTTATAATATTACTAAGTTGTGATAACTTTTTTTTTCTCTCAAAATGCACTGTATCCCTTGATATTTAGTGTGATACGTTGCATTTTGTTCGTAATATTGTTGTGTTGTTTGTTTGTTTTTTTAATTCTTTCTCAGTAGTAAATGCGCGTGTTGCGTATAACCCGGGAGCCTTCAATGTATAAATTTGTTTCGATGCTAATGTTTGTCTTTGGTTTGTTTGTTTTTGGTTGTTTTGTTTGTTGTTGGGGTTTGTTTTTGGCGAGGTGTTCTTTTTTTGTTTTTGTTTTTTTTTTCATGTGTTTTTTGTTGTTGTTTTTTTTTTATTATTTAACAAGCAGCTTCTTAATATGTCGACTAAAAATCCCGCTACCATAGCCTTTTCTAATTCTGTACACCTGTTCCTTCCCCCTTCAGGACGTTGTGGACAGCAACAGCGGCGGCACCGGAGGTGGTGGAGGGAGAAGTGACAGCATCAGTGTCAGCGTCACTGGCAGTACCACCGGCGGGAAAGGGGGCGGGGCTCCAGAGGGCGGGGTCTCCACTCTGGCAGGCAAAGATACACGCCCACCGCGACTACGGGAGCTCGCCCGAAGACGTAATCGCACGCGGATCGAAGCCAGCAGTGACGAAGGATCGGACTGTGAGATGATCTCCAGTGTTTGATTCGGAAGATCTGTTAATAATGAGTGAATTTTTTGGACTCGATTGTGTAGGCATAATAATTAAATGTTGGAATACCTGTATTTATTACTAATGATGATTGTATGGATATTGAATTACATTAACGTAGTATGTTTGAGTCCATAAGACCAAATTACCCATTCCTGCCCTGACCGAATATGATATGAATATGATAATAATGTTCATTGTTTATGAGCATGCACTATATGAGTCTCTTTAGCCACGAGTATGTACATAATATATCTGTAGTAAACGCATGTAACTATGTGTGATTTCGAGAGTGTGTGCGTATGTGTGTGTGTGTGTGTGTGTGTGTGTGTGTGTGTGTGTGTGTGTTTACAAGTGAGTGATTGTTTCTGAAAGAGGGAGGAAGAGGCAGGGGGAGGCAGAGAGTCAAGAGACAGACCATTTCAATTGTATCACTTTTTACAAGTTATAGGGCAAGATACGTGTGTAAATATCGAAATGATGACCATCTCTTACAATTTACTACCGAAGACCACATAAGTGATCAAAATAATAATATTAATTGGTTTTCTACTGTTATACAAGTATGAATAGCGAAATGAATTAACTTTTTACAGCAGACCAATGTACTTTGCATATTTCTACACCATTTACAAAATGTATTGTTAGTGTAAGTACTGAACTCTTACATCGCGTATTGTGTGTACGTGTGTGCACACTTGTACGTATTTGTGTGTCTGTGTTTGTGTGAGAGAGAGAGAGAGAGAGTGAGAGAGAGAGAGAGAGAGAGTCGTAGTGTTAGTGTTAGTGTGTGTGTGTGT
>NW_004797399.1:566888-569777 GCF_000002075.1 Aplysia californica
ACCCCCCATGGAATTTTGTTTAAAAATTTTTTGGTCACTGACATGTTTTATAACAAGTAGGTAAGCCTTTAGAATAACCGGTTGAATGTACACCAGATATACATGAGTTTGCGTCTGCCTCTATCACTGTGTGACACCGCAACGACGGTAGGAATAATGTGGTCTCATGATTTACAGAAGCAAAGTAAAAGAGTTATGTACATTGTCTGGAAGACTGATTGGTTTCATGAGAGCGTGTGATAATAGTAATTCATTTTCAATCGTACGTACTTACCACCAGCACATCGTGGTACAAAAGGTTTTAGAATATCTATCTGTGCGCGTCATCTTTGTGTAAGTCTGTATAGTGTACATTTCTGACATAGAGAGTGTGTAAATTTATGACGGAAGGAGTTACTGTGTATAATGTCTAATAACCTTGTTACCAACAATGAACCCTGAGGTTCTCGTTACTTAGGTTGTGGTCATGTCTTTTTATTCTTGTTCATTCAACCGATGACTGATGTAATAATATCTTACCAATTCCTCTATCATTTTGAAATGGTAGCACATCACTACATTTTTTCCTGTCTACACACTCACGTTTTTCAATGTTTCAGGAAGAAGAGCAACACTAGGAGCACAAAGGACACTATAACGCGTTGCTTAGAATGGTTAAGTGTATATTTACTCGTTTTTGTTGTATATTTTGTTCTATTTTATTGTTCTTGCTTTACTCCCCTTTTGACACAATTTAGATCATTTGGAAGGCGAGCCAGCCGGTGTGGATTTGGGATTTGACAGTCTCCCAGCAGACGAACGAAGCAAAAACTTCTGCATTCGGGAATCGAACTTACGCCAGCTGTATGCAGTGGCGAAGAGCTTAACATTTGAGAAGAACACACAAAGCTCAATGATCACACGTAGTTAGTTGGCCGAGTGACCTTATTGTCAAATCTGACGGACCAGTAATTTTACCACTGTATGTTGTAGTTGTAGAACACTTCTCTTCCTAGTGTGTCCAAACTTTAGTCTTTATCCAACATAATTTCAACACAACGAATTAGGTTGGATAAATATCATTACCTGGGGAGGGCGTCTCATTGGAAATACTTTACACCAACAGTCAAAGAAAATAACGTGTACATAATCCTTACAAGTTCAAAAAAGGTGGGAGCTTAATGTTGGATTCTCTCGCTTGGGGTCGCTGATCTTGTATTCAAAGAGGCCTTCAGACAGAATTTTCAGCAAACGTTCACTAGATCAGAGTGATTGTTTTTATTCCAGTTACTTCAGCCACTCAATCGAAAATCCGCTCGAATAATGACAAAATCAAACATCACAAAGTGCGAGTGAAAAAATATGCCACGGTGCAACACAAGAATACATTTTTCTCCTTGTTTACAGGATATAGTACACAATTCCACAAAACGCCTTCATGTAAACGGTAAAATTATGTGGTAATGATTTACCTGTTGGAGGATGATGTTTCTACTTAAGTTCCTAAATATCCCAGTTCAAACCCTTGATCTAAAGCTAACAACCTGTTTTGCCTATAAGGTAGAAATACTCACAGAGCACACCTTTTCCCATTAGTGTATCTTTCTTTTAATTATTCTGACTTTGCTCCAATGTGTTATCGGACAATAGCATCAGTCCTGGTCACTTCTTCTGGTCAGTTCTGTTCCCGCCTGGACCCTTTGTTTGTGTCTGACCTCTCTCCCGCTTCTCCCAGCACTCAGACAATGTGATTCCCGATACCTCTAGCAAATCAAACAATTTTACTGTGACGTCGGTACTGTGATGACTCCTTCACTTAATGAAGAGCTATTGTATGTATTTATAGATTATAATTGCACTCAGATCTGTTTATGTTAAAATAGAAAAGTCGATCGACTTGGCTTGAGTATGTAGACATGTATTGTTATTTTGCATAATGTTTGTACTAGTTTGGATGAACGTTGTTCAAAGACGTCGAGACCAAAACAGCAATAAACAGTTGGCTAGACTGATGGTTGGCAGAGATCTAGTTAGGATGGATTGAGTGAGGAAGATAGAAAAATTGAAAGTGTTGAGTTGGCGTTACAATGAAAACGCCTAGAGGATAAGATAATTTGATACCGAGATCAACTGTATGCCTGTATCTATTAGGTTGTCCGTGTATAATGGTGAGGTAGACCAAGAAACAAGTCAGAGAATGGGAATCGACGTGATGACACAAAAAGAAAAATGAGAATGTTGAGGAACAGCTAAAATCGGGACAAAGAAGAAGAAGAGAAAGCACACGTAGGCATAGATAGATAAAATTAGAGAGATGGGAGGAGGAAGAGGAGCAGGGGGATGAGGAGAAGAGGGAGAGGGGGAGGACCAAGAGAGAGAGAGAGAGAGAGAGAGAGTGTGTGTGTGTGTGTGTGTGTGTGTGTGTGTGATAGAGAGAGAGAGAGAGAGAGAAATGTTTTGTTGGTTCTTTTTTTCAGCCACTGCTTTGATTCTTCGAGAAGAAATCGCAGATAGGCCTAGCTTTTGTAAAACACTACCTTGCCAAATTTTTACACGAGGGCATAATAGTTTCGTGATACATTTTTTTTTTTTTTGCTGTGGATGTCTGTCGTTTCGTTTGCTTTGGGACGATTGTGGTAAGAACCATTACTTCATAATAAAACCGTGATGGACAAAACTGGATAACGTCGTTTCATCTCGTGGAGTCTCTTTGTGAACGATCTGTTTTATGGTTGTCATTATTTGTTGTCGGTTCCATGCTTCACTGTCATTATTGTTGTTGTTGTTATTGTTGTTGCTGTTGTTTCTGTTGTTGTTGTTTTTGTTGTCCTTGTTTTTCTTTTTGTTCTTCTTGTTCTTCTTGTTCTTGTTCTTCTTCTTCTTCTTCTTCTTCTTCTTCTTCTTCTTCTT
>NW_004797399.1:569877-575195 GCF_000002075.1 Aplysia californica
GGGGGGGGTTGAGACAGAGAGAGAAGTGAATGGCCGAAAATGGGTATAGAAAGGTAGGGTTATAAAGAGTAAATGGGGAGGAAAAATCAATCGGAGTAAGAAAATAAGTAGACTATAGATAGGGGAAAAGACATCAAATGTTCTAAATTATATAATATCTTAGCGCCCATTGTAACACTGGAAGGTTATTTAAGAGGCAAGACCTCTGAATTTAACCTCCATCCCTGACAGGACAGAGCCAAAAAGGGGAAATCCATGTAAAATACCGTTGCCAAGGAAACGACATCAGGCTGAGCTGAGCTGGGCTACGAACCCCCAAACCTGCAATCCCACGATGAAAAAGTCCGCTATCCAAATAATAGTAAATACAAGTTTCAATGAGAAAAAAATTAAAGAAGGAGCAAGGAGCAAGGAGAAAGGAATTGCTTTCGAACCTTTGACAAGTGGAGCTAAATAGTGTGGAAAAGCAAGACCGTTATGGGAAACCGTAAATCTTATGGTATGAAAATTTCTTCACACAACTTTAAATGTTTATAATAAAAGTACCCTCGCTGATTCTCAACCAAACCTGGAAACCAGTTATATAGAAAGTAAATCTTGAGGGAGGGTGAAATAGAGAATTTTTTAAAAGTAAGTAATTGTTTAATATCAAAGTGAGTGAGTGAGTGAGTGAGTGAGTGAGTGAGTGAGTGAGTGAGTGAGGCGGATGAGGGGGGAGGGGGGTCTGAGGGAAGGTCAGAGTTGGCGGAAGTGACAAAGATTGATTTTGCGATGAGGAGGAGGAGGAGGAGGAGGAGGAAAATGATAGGCTATACACTATTGTGATCAAGTGAACGGAGATGACATCCTTATCTTACATCTCACTCGTAGTTTACCGAAGGCTCTTCATCTAATTCTGAAAATATAATGATTATGATCCATCCTATCGATGTAAATACTAAATGCTTCCCACTTCTCCTGCCCAAGAGGACCCCTGCCTGACATTATCACTTTTCTCCTCCACAATGGACGGTCGTCTTGAACAGGTTTGGCCGCACTTCTAACGCCATCTTACCCAAGTCTCCGTTTATTTTTTTTACAACTTTGAAAAAAAAAAAGAATCCAGTTGGCGCTGGTGTTGACTTTTAAAACCTCTTGAGTATTAGACGGACGTCTGTGGTATAGTGGTTAGGTGCTTCGCCGTCACATGCATAGACCTGAGTTCGATTCCTATGTGAGGAGAAATGTTTTTCTAGTATCCCGGTCTTTGTGTGGGGACGTTGTATCCCTACTCATCCTTGGTTGGCTGTGACAGGCAGAGTTGAAGCCCACCTCTTAAAATATCAAAATTGTGTATTTGGGAGTGCTAAATACATATATTTAGAAGAGACCGAGCTTAAAACATGTTCATAACAATTAAGTCTCCATGTGCTGCTTGGTATAAAGTGAACAATACGGCGAAGTATCCTTCCATTCAATATAACGTCCCACCTAGGGCATGGAGAAGCCTTGACATCAAAGCCATTACTTTTCCATTGCCAGTCCAACCTCTGACGAAGCTATACTATAAGATTTATTTTCTCCAGCAACAATTTCAGAATAAGAGTCAAGTTTTGTTCGACGCTCAAAATTCAGTCTAAATAGACTGTTCATAACCAAATCATTAACTTGGGTCTGACTATCAACTGATGGTAGGAGTATCGGACACATATCTGTGAAAGGAAGTAAGCAATCTTTTAAATAATTTCTGCCTTTTTCATAAAGCAAATTTACGTTTCAGTACCCGTTGCTAGCTTTCAATGTAACCGAAAGGGCAATAACCATTTGGGGTCATATGGGGGTGAAATATGTCATACTTTTTTTTATAGCTGATGCTATGTACTTGAGTTCCAACAGTCTATTTTCGTTCTTTGCAAACACGAATTTATTTTCATCTTACGAATATAACAAAGTATGTTCTTACTCTCAAGATTTTATAATATTCCTAATTAACAGTAAATCTATTTATTGTTATTCTTCAGTCGTGTTTTTAATCAAACTATTCACATCCATTTATTTTTTAATTTGCCTCATGACGGAGACATTCTTCTATTATATTATTTTCTTTCACTTTCGTTCGTTTGACCCAATGAATTGCTTTGTTATACCCCCTTGACATCTCCGACATGGCCCGCCGTTTTTTCCGTCACTGAAAGAGTTTCCGCGACACGGCTCCAATGTTTGCCAAATGCCTTCAGCACGACCAGACTAGGAGAGGGCGGTGTAAACTTGAATGTTCTCTCTCTCCAGCCCGCCTCACTCACTCTTTAGGGCAAGGGATCACGTCTTTGTCATGGAAATTCGGGGGTGTTCATGAAACCGTAAACTTCAACAGTACCAAAAGTTCCTCTCAACTTTCAGACGTGATCATTTCGTTTCATCTCTTAAAACGCGTTAAGACACGCTGCTACAAAGCTTTTTATCAAATAGGAACAGCATTTCTTGTACACGTTGTTCGCGGGCTACAGAACTTGCATAACCTTTTTGAGCGCGGAAGCTTTTTGTGCCTCCTGTAGAATCAGTTACTTGTGTCCCTTTGGCCTTTCCCAGCCCGCACAGTGATACATATGACGTAACACAACAACGGGACTTCTTTCACTGTGTTTCCTGCGGGTTCAGACAGTTGTAGTTTGTACTGATTGCATTAAAATCTTTGAAAATTGGTGAATTTTTATCTGGACATAAAATCTGAAGAGATGTCTTGTTTTGCGTTATGGGTGTTCATATAGTTAGTAAAGGTGACTGGCCGGGGTACAACAGACTAAAAAAATGAATGACTGAATGACTACATTCAACTCCTATGGAAAGCATCCTACGGTTAAAAGTCTTTTTTGTAAAACACTCATTCCGTCATAAGAAAAAAAATGTTGACTTTTCATTTCTGACAGATTGGCTTTTATTCTCGACACTGTGTACAATTCAGAGGTTAAAGTTCGACAGTTCTCTCTGGTGTATCGGTTAGGCTCTTCGCCCTTGCACTTAGAAGACATGAGTTTGATTCCCCTGTTGGGCAGACCTTGTTGGTATTTTTTTATTCGAGTATTCCTGCCTATGTGCTGGCATCCTGTTTGTATCCCATTTATCCCGGGTTGGCTATGGCAGGCAGGATCAAAGAAGTCTGTCTCGAAATGATCGAAATTATGTCAATTGGTGGGCAGGGGGTGGGGGTGGGGTGGAGAAGCAGAGAGCAGTTACAAACATTTACAATCGGCCAATATTCATCTCTTTCTGCAAGGGGGATCAACTCGTGCAGTGAACTTGAATGGCGCCTTTGTGTTGAGTTCATTTATTTTGTGATATTTTTCTCCCTGTCCTGAAAGTGTCGTGCTTTTTTTTCGCAAAAAAAGTCAATTTGCAATAATATTATTGTATGAACTCAAACGAATATAAGCAATGAATGCTTTCTATTATTCAAAGCATAAACATCTGGCGCTGTTTGCGACTAGCCACATTACTACATTTGGCCTGGTTTTCGATCTGGACATCTAGTATAGCTTAGCTCTATAAAACCATGATTTGATACTGCTCTGGGCATAGGAAAAGGGAACTAAGAGATAGACACAATACTGCCGTCCTGTTGCCAGGAGAGACCGGCCGGTCGCTGGTCAGAGCCATCAAGACTCTCTGGCGGCAAAAATGACGCGTCCTAGCCACGGAACGGACGAAGTCAAGAGACGCCAATTTTCATCTGAGAGAAAAGGGGCGGGCGAAAATAGCTTTTTTTTTAAAGTGGAAGACAAAAAAAAAGAAAGAAAGATTTGGAGGAACAGAGGTTACATTTGGCGGTGTGAAAGACTGGTCGTAATACATTTTTGACGTGCGACGAGAAGCGTTTGCGAGTTGAACGGGGTGATGGGGTGATAGCTTTCGTTTGGAAACAAGAGTGATTTCAATATGACAGAAGGGCCTTGCTTGCTTAAAGCCTTGCCCTGGGTCGCAGGCAATTTTCCTAGAAGCAGTGCCCCCCTCCCCCTTTCCCCCCACGTCTTGTTCGCTTCAAAACTCGTTGGATCCTTACGAGGTCCCAAATTGATTCAAGTCCAGTGTCAAGAAATCGGACATAGGGCCCAAACGATAACAACTTCGTTTATTACCTCCCTTCCTCTCGGTCCTGTCATTTCTTTTTATTATTTCCCCTTGTGTTCGTTCTTTTCTTTCCGTGTATTTTTTGACGGCATCTTTGCAAAACGGGATAAAGAGTCGTGAGACTCATTTTGAAAGGGAATGAAAAACGTCACTTTACGATGGCGGACCAGGCGTGTGTTTGTGGCCGGTAGTCCAGGATGACAGGTCGCTCTCCTGCCGGACACGTGACCGGGGCCAGCCAACGGCCGCCGACTGCCGGACATCTGAGAATGTGCCAGTTTGCTGTGACCTTCCAGTAACGATGTGTCTTGAGGACAGGGGGCTTTGGTCTCACATAAAGAAAATAACGTAAAGAAGAAGAAAAATAAAGTCATGGGAATGCGAGGAGCTTGTTTGTGTATTTAAATTGTGTTCGGTTTTTCTTAGTTTTGATTCTTTGTTGTTGTTTTCATAGCCTTCTTGAAATATTATTGTGGTAAGGAATTTTTGTTACCCTACCTAATGTAAACTATGGTCGACTCCCTTAAAATGACTAGATGATAAATTTCCTTCCTTTGAAATTTTCTAATGCTTGGGGGGGGTTGTTTTTTGGGGGGGAGGAGTAATTTATTTTTGTTTTTGCTTTGTTTTGTTTTCAACTTAATTTAATGTTACTTTTGATCGTAATTATCTACTCCACCATCTGCAGTACACAATTTAAATCATTTAGGAGGTGAGTTGCTTCGATCCTGCCTGCCAAGGCGAAGCTGGGCTGATTTGAAAACTGAAGACCACCAAGAAGACAGAGATACAAGTGCTTAATGAAATATTTCTTCCACCCAGGAATCGAACTCAAGTCTTTTTTGTGCTAGGCGAGAACCCTAACCAGTACACAAGAGACGTCAGCTACAAATAACCATTATCCTTTTAAAGTAAACACCCTCACCCCCTTCCCCTACCGCACACACACACATACTCTCACAAACACACACACATACACACATACGCAGACGCACACACGCACACACTCATACTACGCACATAAACACACACACACACACACACACACACACAAACACACACAAACACACACAAACACACACACACACACACACACACACACACACACACACATGCACACACACACTAAGGCACAAAAAGAGAAACAGAAAGAGAGAGGGACAGACAGACAGACAGACAGACAGACAGACAGACAGACAGACAGACAGACAGAC
>NW_004797399.1:575371-580898 GCF_000002075.1 Aplysia californica
GTTTTTTGCTTTTTTGCTTTTTTTCGGGGGGGGGGAGGGGCAATATTTTTAGACTTTCCCTTGAGTTTTGTAAAGGAGAGGGGGGTGTTAGAATATTATGCTTTTAGGAGTGATATTATTAAGATTGACGGTTTGCAAAACAAACGCATCAAAACTAAATCAAAGATTAATATAAAGCTATTTAAGTGAGGCTTGTATAGAAAAATGTTGGGACCCGCTCAGATTTTCAAAGCGTCTAATATAATAGTTTTTCGGACTGTAGTGCAATCTATACATATGGTGGATTTTTTAAAAAATTTACGTAGAAAAAACAAGCCGGTACAACACGCAAAGTTGATCAGCATCTTAAGGTACTTCTACTGGCTGAAACCTATACTGCCCTGAAATTATTTTGTATTACTGCTTCCCGGAAAATATACTGTCTGTAAGGTCAGGGAAGACTATATCATAGGAAAAAAGTGAAAATATGCAAATTAAGCACCCACTATGACCAGGCCACCGACTAACAATAAGTAGTAGTTATAGATAGAAAAACAATAGATAGCGATGTATTTCTACGCAATATTGTGCCAATAAGGATATACAAATAAGATCAGAAACATATCGCAACGTCAAAATTACAAAGCTCTATCTGCTCAGTATTTAGTTTTGATAAATTTGACGTAAATAATTGTGAGTTTCACATCATATCAATCTTTTTTAAAAAGCTATTCTTTGAATATCTTGATAACGACTCCGAAAAATCAAACGATTTTGATAGAGCAAATAGAACATCTGGTTTCTGACCTCGTGGTCCTAGTGACCCCAAAACGGCCAAAAATGTCAGAACTTTGTAATTTTGAGGGAGCTATGTGTCTTCCGTTGCATTTGGTCTATAACCTTTGACATTAAAACCTGATGTCCGCGAAATGTGAGACAAAACCAGTTAATCTCTCGATAAAACATGTGAGGTTTTCACTAGTACTCAATTCCAAAAATGTAGCGCCTATCATAAAACAGTGTACGAGTACTTCCATTTGGTAAAATAGGCAGAACACCGGCAGGATCAACACATTAATACGTGTGCAAAGTTTCCGTTGTTGTTGTTGTTTTTTGTGTGTGTGTTGGTTGTTTTGGTTTTGGTTGTTTTTGTGTTTGTTTGTTGTTGTTGTTGTTGTTGTTGTTTTGGGGGGGTTTTGGGGGGTGTACGCTTCCACGGAAGCCGAGAATGTTTCCGAGTGTTCTCAGAGGGTCTGCTGGGGTAATAATAGTCGTCAAGCGCATAGAGCATGCTCTTGAGCATGGATAAGCGCTATATAAATGTAATTATTATTGTTATCATTATCATTATTATTGTTTGTTGTTGTTGTTTTTAGAAAAGGTTATGCAGCTTTCACGCATGATTGAATAATTGATGAGTGTGCCTTGAGTATTAATTTACCCTTTATTTACAAAAGTTGCTTTACAAGCAGAGACCACCCCCCAGCATGAACAAACTGCATTTTGAAATATTTTGGGCCAATATTTTTCTATAATACCAACTGTTTTCTGAAGTTAATTAGTGATAGACTAATATTAAGCAAAAAGAAAAAAAATTCAATGGCCAAATTGACAGTTGTTTGCCCTTTTCACGCTTTCAATCTACCTCAATTCACCATCCTATGGAAGACAGTCGAGAGTTCCTCATACACTGTTCTCTTTCTTTTGAAGATGCATTACACTCTGCTCTACCTAACCCAATCCTCTCTTTCAATTATTTTATCAATCGTTTACACCCCTATCAACACAATCTGTGATATATTTTATATTAGTTTTAGTAAGAGTTTTACGGCACTGGCAACTACATAAGTTCATATGAGCACCAGAAGATTAGAGGTGTTACAGGAGAGTAACAAACATAAAAAAAGAAGAAGGGGAGATAAGGACGATAGATGCTTGATAGGAAAGAAGGTGCAAACCACACCAGAGCACCCGCCAACCACTCACATATTTATATATTATACACACACTCACACACACACACACATATATAATTATATATAAATGTATATATATATATATATATATATATATATATATATATATATATATATATATATATATATATATATATATAATTTATATATTCGTATACACATATATTTTATATATACATATATATTTCAGAGGCGGGCTTCTTCGACCCTGCCTTTCAGGGCCAACTCAGGATATCAGCAAACAGATTGAGGCACTGGATAAAAAGACACAGGAATCGAACTCATGTCTTCTGTGTGCAACAGCGAAAAGCCTAATCATTACTTCATAGAAACCGGGCGGTACCCAACGCTGAAATCACTTACTATAGCGCTGTTACGTGTCTACAGCTTGGGGTAGATATTTCTTTATTTCTTGAACTTAGAAGATTATTTTTTTTTCCACAAGACAAACTGACACTACTAACTGTGCTCATAATGATGGCCTCTCTGTGCCTATTTTGACATTTAGCTCAAGCAAAACCGATAACCTTAGGCCATAATAATAAATACAAAATCATGCCAAAAGAAAAACTTTGAGATACTTATGATAATTCCTTGAATCTGATCTCTGAAGTGTACAACCCCTGTCCGAAAACTGAACGCACTGAAAATTAAAATATTTTGTCCTATGGGAGTTTGTGTGTAAGAGGTTGGGTAGGAGGCGCGGCTTTCTGTAGTTGTCCACAACAAGGCTGCAAGAGGAGGTGAATGTTAATCGGGAAACCCCGGCCCTTCATTTCCCTAAAAGACGTAGGCTATAGATCTACAATCCGTGCCTAGCCATACGAAGGAAACAACTTTTTTGCGTCGTTTCTCTGAAGACAAAGAAGGTAGAATGTTGTGCTCATCATCCGCTTGGCTTCCATCTGACGACGGCTTCTGCCGGTATCTGCAGCTTGAGTGCTCGCATCACGAATAAATTGTGGCCATGATGTTCCTCATAACGGAGGCTTAATTAAGCATTATTTCTGATAACCCCACCACCCTTAAGGAGACATTAAGCCCCGAAAACGACATGAGCAAATCACATCCTTGAGTTCTTTCTCCAGCTGGACATCTTTTCCTTGAGTGCTCCCCCTTGACGAAGATTTAAATCTGGGATCCGTATTTAACTTCATAAAATCAGATTTATTGAAAAGATACTAAAATTAATATTAATCTGAATACTCTTATACCTTGACTGTGGTTAATAAACAATGCAAGAGTTGTTTCATTAATCCAATGCTATAATAGAGTATGCGCTGGGTGCGGTTATCAATTAGTTCTCTCAAAGCAAAACAACAAGGACAATTATGATTCAAGCTCAGAGTAAGAATATCTTTATGTGCATTCCTCCTCTTTTACGTGTCTATGCTCAGATAGGTACTTAAGTACTGTATCTCGTATTTATATTCAAGAAAAACATTCAAACTGAACTCTTGTATACGAGTTTGACTTTAATGACAAGACCAACAAGTGTTTTAGAGTCAGGGGGAGGGTGGGGGCTAGATGCTAGTTTACCAAAACGATTGTGAGAGCGAGAGAGGAGTTTCTTGTAAGTCTATAACACTCCCGACGACACTTTACCTAGATAATGAAAGAGGTAGGTTGCTTCGATCCTGCCTGCGGGAACAACCCGGTCTGTCAACGCCAATCCAGCACAAAGAAGGATAAGTC
Source organism: Aplysia californica (assembly GCF_000002075.1). Classification (NCBI taxonomy): domain Eukaryota; kingdom Metazoa; phylum Mollusca; class Gastropoda; order Aplysiida; family Aplysiidae; genus Aplysia; species Aplysia californica. The sequence continues at coordinate 579,022 of NW_004797399.1, forward strand.
GATAAGAGTCCATCCCCGCAAGGGAATTGGAAAAGAATTATCTTTGCCTACAGAGCCAGGAACCTAGTAGAGAAGGAAGGAGGACCATTCGGTGAAGACTAGAGAATACGAATCTCAAAGAACGTTTTACGTTACTGTGGTAGCGCAGGCGTTATTGAACAATGTATGGCTGTTGAATATGAGAAAATCTGGGAACGTTTACTGTTGGAGACCACTAAAACGATAGTTAGTTTTCCTAACTCTGAGAAAATATAACATTGGGAATAGACAGAAATCATCGAAGAGAGGAGGGGGAGAAAGATAGAGAGGTGGGAGGGAGAAAGACAGGGGGTGGGAGATAGTGCCGATAGACAAATAAAAAGAACGAGCAGACAGATAGGAAAACACTTGCAAAGTGACAGAAGAGAAATCGAAATAGAACAGTGGAGCCGAGGGTGAGAGATGAAGATAGGAGGGGACAGTGAGCGAGAGAGAGAGAGAGAGAGAGAGAGAGAGAGAGAGAGAGAGAGAGAGAGAGAGAGAGAGAGAGAGAGAGAATAAATAGATGTACAGAATGACGAATAAATTGTGGAGAGAAAATCCATTAACCCAACACCAAATATAGCTCACCGGACTGTAAATTCTTTTGGCGAATAGTTGAAACAGCAGTAAAAAACACTGAGCCCCAACCAAAAGATGGTTGTAGTTGGAACGATCTCAGAGCGAGGCTTTCTCGCACGGGCTGTTTCGGCAGTCTCCCCACGTCCAAACCTCATTGGCCTGCCTCAGTCAGTCAGACGCTGTCACCCGAAAGGGGCGATAATTCAGCAAGAACTTCGCGTGAAAAATTTGAGCGGGAGCGGACTCGTAGAGGTCTGCTTTCCACAATAAATCTAGTTGTTCTCGAGCAGCGAAAGAGTCCAAGACTGATAGCCTCAATGGATTTTCTCTTCAAAGCTCTGTACATTTCCCTCGTCACTAGTCCACCCCCTGAGGCGTCAGTTACTAACCTAGGCAATTTGCTTTAATTTGGGAGGCTCTCGAGCTGAGAAAAATGTAGTTACGTCCCCGAGACGTTGCTAGCATCTTCAGTGTCCTGTTTCTGCCTTATTTTTCCCTGCATCTTCTTCAACTGTCTTCGTTAGGGTAGATTTTCCACTTTGCTTGTCAGCAAGATGCCAAGGGGGCGAGGATGGGCCAAGCTTTGGTTAGTTGGGTAGTCGGTATGGAGGGTCGAGCCACACTTCCATCACACGAGGGAACTAGTAATCGAAGCCAGCCTTAAGCATACTTAGACATTTGCGCGAGTGTCAGGGGAGATTCTCCTCTTCGAAATCGAATTTGTCCACGCAGCGAGAGCGATCAGACCAATATTTTGGTCAAACACTCTCATAATGGGGAAAGCCTTTAGCCTTGTCAGCCGTGGCAATTGTCAGCTTGTCTGCGGGAAACAGCCCAGAAACTGGTCTGACCTCTTCATGAAATACGCTTTCTCGGCGTGGACAGACTCTCCACTCACCGGGCCTAGAGCGCCAGACGTGACGCCACTGACCAGTAAAGGCTAACGAACATCTCACAGAATTGTATTATGTTTTGGCCACTAGGGGAGAGAGGCAGGTCCCCTCCGGTTAATTGAGCTATTTCGCGTATATTTCTGGTAGCGGATTAAGGTCTCACAGGGGTGAAACGAGAACGTCAAATCTCAGAGAGACCTCAGAGTTGCCAGATTTAGCTTTCCCTTCTAGTTCGATAAGGTCAAACAATATGATAAAAAAGTCGGAATGAAAAACGAAATATTGTTGCAGGGGAGAGCAGCGTCGGTGGCCTAGTGGTTAGGCTCTCGGACTCGCAACCGTAAGGTCGTGGGATCGAATCCCGTCAAGGGCCCGACGTTGTGT
>NW_004797399.1:581201-587633 GCF_000002075.1 Aplysia californica
ATATTATTATCATTATTATTATTATTCAAATTAAACCACCAGAAAATTAATTCAAGAGTAGAGTTGGTATAAATGCGTTGTGTAATTAATTGATGCAAGCTCATTAAATCCAAATACAGAATACAGTTTGTCTATGATTTCAAACTAATGCAAATGCGTTGTGAAAAGAATTACATAGCTTGATATTTTGCACGCGGTGAGCATGTACTTGACGTCATAACATATTGATGGCAGCTTATTACATCCAAAAATACAAAATACTGCTGTCTGTCATATCAAGCTGTCATTTTTATACTACAACAAATCATGTGGTATCAACAGGACGATTAGTTAAAAATCAAAGGAGTTCTTGTTTACGATCTGATATGTATCACCTTAGTACCTACAAACGTAGTAATGACATTAAACAGGAGAATACTTTGATTATATCATCCATTTCCGATACGATTGAACCAAGTCAGTAGAGAACCTTAGAGTACCCTAAAATTGAGCAACTCACTGCTGGTGATTCGAGCCACTGGCCTCCAGAAGTTAATCCAGCCTGGTACCAGCTGAGCAATCAATTAGCCCAATCGATTGTCAGCGACAATAATGACGGGTTCGTCGCTTAGGTCATAGTAAGATATCATGATAAATCAGTACTCTGAAAGCAATAGTGTTCTTTGTGGTGATCTGAAATCGTGTGTGTGCTTTCTGAACAAAGAAACCATGTTCGCAAAAAAGAATTAATTTATTTGAGATTTTACATAACCCGCAAGGAAAAATTTGTAAGTGGGTTATTGAGAAACATAAATAAGTGCACCCGGTTGCCAGAGAGTACTTGACAATAAGTAGAGTCAGAGTATCAGGGTGTGTAAATGATAGCGGTATGTTCCTTCTGATCGCAACACTGTATATCTCCCAAGAGGTTATTGCAGGTTCAGAAGGCAGTTTGTATTTTATGCAATGTGCCAGTACAAGCAAATAGCCATAGATAGATATCGATAGATAGATAGATAGATAGATAGATAGATAGATAGATAGATAGATAGATAGATAAGTCAAGAATCATCTAGGTATCTTTTTAAATTCAGATATGTTCATGAACAACCAAGTAAATCATGTTATTCGATGTATGTACCTTGATCTCAGGAGAATTAGTAAGATAAGGCACCTTTTTTCAACCAGTGTTGCATACGTGCTCTCTGTCTCTCTTGTCTTGTCAAAACTTGACTACTGTAATTCTGTTCTGTCTGGTATTTCGCGTGCATGAATGAGGAAATTGCAAATGGTCCAAAATAACATCGGAAAACTAGTGCTGAAGAAAAAGAAGAAAGATCCTGCACCAAAAATGTTAAAAGCTCTGCAATGGCTTCCTGTTAAAAAAGAATCCCATATAAAGTTTCTGCCATCTGTTTTAAATGTCTTAACGATAAAGCCCCATCCTATATATCTGAGCTTTTAACACTGTATTTTCCATCTCGTCAGTTACCGTCATCCACAGATTCAACAAAATCCAGAGCCTTTAGAATGAAATTACGATCTTTTGGGGAGAAAAATTTCTCATTTTTCGTGCCCAAAAATCTGGAACATCTTGCCTTAGGATCTCAGAGAAACAGCAAATTTTGATAGGTTTAAGCGATTGCTCAAGACTCGGTTATTCAATTGTTAGTTATATTGTAGTAAGTTCTGATTTTTTAATATGCATGTACATTATATCTATACATTTTTTTCACGGTCCTTTCGGGTCTAGTTAATGCAAGGTTGTGAAAGTTCTTCTTTATGTGGTTAAAGTGTTGTGTTTTTTGGTTTGTTTCTATGAACTATTTTTTCTTATGTGAATGATTATGTGATTGGTTCAAGGCGCTCAGAGCTTATACTAGTATGGGATAGAGTGTTGTATAAATGCAATCTATTATTATTATTGTTATTATTATTATTATTATTATTATTATTATTATTATTATTATTATTATTATTATTATTATTATTATTATTAGATAGATAGATAGATAGATAGATAGATCGACAGATCGATAGATAGATAGATAGATAACTAGATAGATAGATAACGCTTTGATTTGATCACTTGGTGCAATAAATGGATTTTATTCGGCAATTAGGCTAAATATAGCAATATAAAAGATCAATCTTCAATTACATTGAGCATCTAAGACCGAGGAACAAGCTTGCACAATCTGAAGCTAAAATATTTTTGGCGGAGGGAAATGACAGACAATAATAGGAGCATAACTCTCACATGGATTGCGGTCGTAGGGATTGGGGGTGCATTTATTTACAAGGAACATTCCAAAAGTAAAAGGACGGTCGTAATCGAAAGGAAATTGAAAGAGCGCAGTATTGCGAGCACACATTTCTAGATGTATTTTGATAATCTTATTACGCACTTCCATATTTGAGTCGACTGGGCAGACGTAACTCGTGTGATAAATTCCTGGTCAGCTCTGGCTAATTCAACGACACAATGTCTCCCTCGTGAATTTTTTATCAAATTTTCCCCCCGCAAAAATTCCTAGCGTAACAGTTCTGCTAGCCAAATTGGCATTATGCTTCTGCACCCGCGCAAATGCCGAGTTGTATTTCTTCTCTTTGCCCCTTGAGATTGGCCTCCAGATATTATTTGCTGTTTATAACTTTAAACATTTATTTCCCAAATACCCAGACACACGCAGCCCGCATTGGCCTAACCTAGTTGCGGCTCTCCAAGAAACTTCTTAATTGATTTACGGAGAGGGAAAATCAGAATTGCCAGTTTTTAGTCCTTCTGAACAGTAAACGCATCCTTTTGATCTGCTGCCTGACCATGAATACTCTCAAAAGATTTGGCCAAACGTCACCGCTCCGCTCTATCTACGTTCAGGGAACGAATTTGGTAACCCCTCTCACCCCAATCACCGCAAAAACGACAGATTCATAAAATTGTGTTGACATAAGTTGCTCACCAAAAACGGCTTTCAATTTTTTCTCGCCCTTCGACGGCGGTCTGGCGTATTCTGCGACACACAAGAGAGCGATATATCTGCAGGCGAAATCTGGGGAAACTTTGCCTGTATTTCTGTGGCCAGATTGGACGCTTCATTGGAAGTGATAGAAGGCAAGAAATTGTATTAATCTTTAAGTTTCGTTTCCTTTGTGTGGTAGTTTTAGCTGAGTGTCAATTCGAAAATGAAATGAGAGCATTAAAATTGGATTTTTGTTTCCAAGAGTGTAAAAATAGGGAGGGTCGTGATTTTTTTGATTTTTTTTTGGGAGGGGGGGAGATTGGGGGGGGGGGGCTGTAGATTATGGCAAATATTTTGATCATACTGAAGAAGAAGTGGAAATGGAGCAGTTGTTAAAAAGAAGAAAAGGGAAGAAAATAGCGTATAAAAGAAGAAGCAATACTATCGCCGTAATTTTGATAAATCATGAAATTATTTCTGTCCTTTGTTGTATCAAAAATGAACAGTGAAACTGTTCGACGACGGTTTTTAGGTTCCTTTGTTGATCAAACAAACCCAAATTTCCTTTGATTTGATTTGTGTCAAACATCCAAAAGGGCACGCAGTATGCTACTTTGAAGTTAAAAGGACAAATCTCTTTACTCCAACACACTCACAAAAATGAATGCGACAATGTGAACATTTCAATGTAATGCCAAACGTAGTATAGGAGAAAATGCTTTTTACCCATGATATTTTTTTTTTATTATTACTTTTTAAGGACCCTCATCAAAGAAAGGGTATCGAATCCAAAACTTTGCGTTTTAGGCCAGAACAAACGTTCCCCCAAATTAATAATAATAATAACTATTATTATTATTACTATTATTATTATTATTATTATTATTATTATTATTATTATTATTATCATTATTATTATTATTATCTTAATTATTATTATTATTAATATTATTATTATTACTATTATTATTATTATAATCATAATTATTATTATTATTATTATTATTATTATTATTATTATTATTATTATTATTATTATAATTATTATTATTATTATTATTATTATTATCAATATTATTATTATTATTATCATTATCATTATTATTATTTATTATTATTTATCTTTATTATTATTAATATTATTATTATTATTACTATTATTATTATTATAATCATAATAATAACAATAATAATAATAATAATAGATAGCATTTGTATACCGCAAATCCCCGCTCAACAGTAAGCTCTATGCGCTTCAAAATCTATACTATTACACCAGCAGACCTGAGAGCATTCTGAAACAATCTCAACTTCTTTGGAAGCATACAGTGCAAGCGGCCATTTATAGGCGCTAAATCCCTAATACGCTGACAAGAACTTTCGCTGTCTAAGGCCGGGTACCCATTCCCACCTGGGTGAAGTGAGGAAAATTTGTGTAAAGTGTCTTTTCCAAGCACACAACGTCGGCCCCGCTGCTCGTACCCCCGAAACCGCAACCTCACGATTACGAGTCCGGTAGCCTAACCACTAGGCCACCGACGCCACATATCAACTTCTGTTGCAAAGTTACACTGTTAGGGTGAAAATATCTTTAGTGTACTGCCATTCCGTGCTTTCTGAAAATGTCCAACAGAAGCACACCTCGAAAGCAACCAAAGTAGAGATGTCTGAATAAACGCTGGTACCTCCCGACAATATTCCTTGACAAAGACAAGAACGTCTAATCCAAGGGCATAGAAGGCTTGTAATCGCTTTTTTTAGGGGAGGGGGGTGGACAAAGTGGCCTATAATATACGATATTGTGTCTTTAAAATCGTATTCTGTTTTTCGTAGATTTTAGACGAAATACGTCTGTTACTATTGTGTAAGTGTTTGTGATCAGTGGAAAAGAAATTTTCTATTGTTGCTGTTGGGTTTTTGATGTTTTTGTGGTGCTGCTCTTTAATAGTAATTTATGTGTGTGTGTGGGGGGGGGGGGGTCGTTCCTGTTGCCTCTTTAAAAAAATTCCTATTACAGATAAAACGTGTACAGCTTGTTCTTAATTAAGGGAAATGTTGCTTCCACCTGCGGCAGGATCTGGGTGAGCCTCGGCAGTTTCAAATATTCCACCTAAAAAAAGGTTTGCGTATCCTTAAAAAGTATAACTGATTTAGATTCTAATTTTCACAATCTGTGTTAATAGCAATTAAGAATTTGAATATGTTTTTAGACCATAGGCGTCTCCTACCTACTACCATGTTGTCAGAGACGTGGCAGCGGTTTCTCTCCCAAAGCTCAGCCACCTGTGACCCGCACTAGCACAAAACTTTAAGGTCAAGTCGTGGCCTCACAACATTTTCCTGCGAACCTCCACTGTACCTTAATACTTTTTTCTAAAACATTCTGAAGAGATCAATAAGAGCAGACTTTACTTGTTTCAATTTGTAACCCTATTCTAACAGTCGTCTGTTATAGACTTTGACCCCTTCACGCAAAAGACTTCAATTCTTTGCCCTCACGGGGAAACTCATTTTATCGAGTTTCTCCGCCCTTACGATGGAATGTTACATCTCAATCTCATCAGCTTGGCTCTAACAGGAGGGGTCGAAACAGCCCGCCTCCTAAATTATATAGATTGTATCGACTCTGTAACAATTTAATTCCAGTCAGCAGAGAAAAAGTAGACCCCATCAGTTTGAAATCTCGTCTTTTCTTATATTTGTCAAGTACATATCGCGGAGCGCAAAAATCACCAGCGAGGAAGAGCCACAAATCGAACACAGACGGTAGCCAAAAACCTCCGGGAAACAAACGTATTCGGCGAGCGGGCAAGCAATACACACCCTCACAGAGACATAGGGCTCTCCTCTCGCTCACATTCACAGCGGCCCAGGAGCTGGGGCGTGCTGGAGATAGATAATATAAGCGATTCCTAATGTTGGTGGAAGCGCAGACATGGGAAAACTCTAACGACCATGTGGAAAAGCGTGGAAAATATTTGCTACACGCCCCCCAAGAGTCCGGCAAATCGGATTAGATTCGGATGCAATCAATGAAAGGCCGGGATGAAATAAAAACGCCTTGGAAAACACTGAGAGATACGAACCGGCAGTTAGTGTCAGGCCTGATCAAGGGTGCCATTCGTTACCGGCACAACCGGCTGATTTGACCGGTTAGCGGGAGGGAGAAGTCGCTCCCTAATTTGGTCATAGGGAAGCGCTTAGCTTTCTGACGCATGCGCCGAATTGGTGATTGGTGTCAGAGGACCAAATCCTTCCAGACCCTTTAGCGGACTTCCGGTCGTTACAAGCCAAGTTCCGGTGACGAGATAGGGGAGGTAAATGGTGCGAGCTCCGTGAACTTAGTCTGAGCTGAGGGAAGGGGCAGGGGGGGGGAAGAATCAGAGGATGGATATGGGAGCGAGAGATGGACCGGGAGATGGGAAAATAGAGAAAGGGGGTGAGAGATATGATGAATAGAGAAAGAGAGAGAGAGAAAGAGAGAGAGAGC
>NW_004797399.1:588265-608131 GCF_000002075.1 Aplysia californica
GGGGGGGGAGGGGTCGTTCCTGTTGCGTATCTTAGTTTTTGTTGGACTGTAATGTTTATCGTCGAGGTTTCTCTTGTATTTTTCAATTTTGTTTTCCTTTCTTTTCACTTCTTTCTTTACTTTGCGCTTCTTTCTCTCTTTCCTTCTTTCTTCTTACTACATATATTCGTTGTTGCTTATTTTATCTCACATGTATACTTTCCTCAACGTATCTGCGGGTCGTTGATCGCGAGCTCACTTGCAACTACACGTTTAACTTGTTTCGTAAAAGAAGGGCCGTTTTTTAAAAAAATGAACACGGCATGATGTTATCAACGTTAACACTTGATAAACGAGCAACCGAGGACTGGGATCATTTTAAGATGCTGCAGCCAATACAGAGGATTGAAAAAATGCAGAGTCTCTAATCTTAGATCCACTGGGATTCGCTTTGTTCTCCACTGACAGCTTTTTCGCCTTTTAGACATGTTTTTGTGGCAATGCGGGGTCCGACCGCGAGGGAGATGCTGAACTCAGATAGCACTGCACTATCCATAAGGCCGGCTTGTCAGAAGAGATCAAGATCAGATCGGTGTCTCAGCTCTTCCTGCGGTTTTCAGACGTTACAGAAATCGAAGACAAGTCTGGAATCGAATTATAGACTGTAGAGACGGGTTGCTGTTGTTTTCTTTTTGTTTATTTTTTTTTCTCAAAGATGATAACATCACCTTCGTCATAGCTTGCTACTCTGTAGGATTCACATCCCTTGTGACAGTATGCTCTTGTACATAATTTGAAATGAATGCTACATTATTTCGAATTCGATCTAATAATTAATATGCAGCTTCCTGAACAATTTTAAGGCCTCAGAACTGAATAATTAATACAATTATCTAGAAATGTGTCTAGCATCCTGTCTCCAGCTTGTTCTGTACTCCTCTAAGTTCCAAATTAGTTAGTCTGCCTTACTCTCCTAGCTGATACACGACGTCTCCTAGTCTCCTCTCGGGAAATTGTGGTCTTTTTAATATATTTTTTAGGAAGGGGGTGGGGGGCGCAAAAAAATAGAGAAGTGACTTGTTCTGTTGAGTAAATCTCTTGATACAGACAATGAACACGGCTTTCCGTTAATCAAACTCACTTTCAGTGCTGAGTAAAATATCAGACGACGATATGGAGGACACCGTGTTTCTCTTTTTGTCCAGCCCTCGCCCGCCAGCGCCATCACACGACATCCTTCTTTGAGTTGTCAACACTACCCGGATGTAGCCACGGAGATAAGGGGAAATGGCTGCTTGCTCCCGGACAGTTACGAAATTGCCGCTTCCGGTGATGAATCGCCAGAACTTGGTAGAGGTCGGAAGTCGCCTTGTCGGCCTGGAGATCTCTACCCTTACAAGACCACAAGGGCCCTTCGTTTGTTCCTGTCCCCATCTTGGACAAAATCGGCCAATGTTTCTCTCGCCTCCGGCAAAATTAAGGAGGAAAATCATTCCGTGCCATTACTCCCTTTGAGTGACCTCAGCAGATACGGTGTACAGTAACTAACATGGTTCCGGCAGTTCGTTCTCTATTTCCAACGTTTTCCTTTGTTGGGTGAGCGTCATAACAGACACTGTTTGGGATGTTTATTATTTTTTATTTTTTATTTTTTTTTGGGGGGGGGTGGGGTTGTTGTTCTTGTTGTTGATTTTTTGTTTTGCTTTGTTTTTATATTTGGGATTTTTTTCGTCTGAGTAAGCCTATTAGGTCAGTCGAAAATGAATAGTGATGGGGAGAGGGCTGGGTTGTCAATATCATTGCTATCATCGTCATCCTTAGTGTTCACTGATTTACCATTACTAATGCTAGTGTTTCCATTACTAATATCATCATCATTATTAATATCATCATTACTGTTGTAATTGTGTAGTTGTTGTTGTTGTTGGTAGTAGTAGTAGTAGTAGTAGTAGTAGTAGTAGTAGTAGTAGTAGTAGTAGTACAGTCACAAATGTGGCAACTTCCACTCAAAATGGATTGGTACATGCTTTCTCAAAAGCAAGACAAATGAACAAACTTTCAATAAGTGATACCAATAACTCCACATGCCCAGAAATTGACGAGTGCCTGATTCCACGGGATCATATGACACAATTATGTTTTTTCGTTAAAAAAAATTATCTTTCGTATAATATTCAGTCTTCCCTTTTGTTGCTGCAGAATGGTCCTCAGACAATCTATTTTGATTATAATTAAAAGCATTGAACAAACTGCACTTATTGATAGAGGGCTCACAAACAACATTATGACTGACATAAAATGAGACATGGATTTATTCTCGCAAGTTTTTACGTTCCCGCCTGTCATTTCGTTCATGTATTGCATTAAGTGTAATATTTGTTTTGTTTTGATATGGAGCGGCGAGGGTGGGCGGTGTTTCACAATATCTCCTCAATATTCACACTCTATACAATTCAGTCAAATGGAGCGACGCAAAAACAACCAGATATCTGATCCCGTACGCAATACATTTTTCTTTGTCGATGCAAAAACGTTGACATTTCAATTTTGCCTAATGCTACCCATCTCTAACTAAACCTTGCTTTATACATAACGACACTGTAATGGACGGGGTTTTAAGTCCTAACCTTCAATAAGATCGTTTTTTATGTTTTTGTTAGTTTCTGAACGAGAATTAAGTTACCGTTCACCTCATCAACACTCACAATAACCGGATGTGAAGCACGCGCACACGCACGCACACGCACGCGCGCTGAACCAAAGAGTGACATATGGCTCCGCGAGGTTGTGAAGAGCTCCTTCAAGGGGGCATCATCCACGGCTCTTTATAAAATGATTATTACTCCTACTCTCTTTCCCCTGCACGTGCAGGGCCTTCGGTTTGCGGTCTTGAGCTGGTGTTTCTCAGCTAGAGCACCAAGCTTTATGCATATGCTCACCGTAACTAACACCAGCTTTGTAAATATTTCCTGACAAAGCACATTCAGGGGTGGTCATTGTTTTCGTGATTCAGAAGGGAGCATGTTCCGAAATGTATGCACGTGTTCCTTGTCGGAGCGATGTTCTAATTGAAATGACAGGCAACCGGTTCTGTATACGCTAATTGATTGAAGTTTTTGTCTCAGGATAATTAAATTGTCGGCTTTATGAATGGATCGTGGGAGGTTTGATGCTACTTTGATGGATTGAGCACGCACTAGATATATATTAGTAAATTGGGTTGAAATTGAGACTTCTGTTGCCATGTTCAGTCTGGGCGTCAGGAAGGCAACGTGGTCTAGTAAAACAGTTCAAAATACAATATATGCATGTAAGCAGGGCAATATTTATATAAACAGATCAACTAATAAAGGGGGGGGGGGATGAAGGTGTTAGTGACTAAATGAATATGCGTATACACGAGGGTGGGGGGTGAGAGTGAATGCCTGCTTTTAAATTAATATTTTTTTTGCCTTTTGAGAACATAAAGAACCTTAAAAGTTAAAATGAGTTATAGCTCCAACAAGCTTGATCCTTAATTTATGTATGATGTTTGCATCGCTAACTACATCTACAGACGAGACATGGTGAGGGGTGAGGGGGTGAAGAGTCTATAGACTTCTTGCTAACACATGTATGTTTATTTGAATTCTTTGCATGCTTAATTTTTTGGGAACAATGAGCTTGTCGAAAGTATATTTTTAAATAGTGATGCTTTTATGCAGTCCTACCTAATTTGTTAAGATTTTGCACTGCTAATCATTTTCCGTGATTGTTGCTATCAAATGAAAATAATTGTGTTACTTACCTAAAAGCACACGACGTTTGTTCTCACCTCGGGATCCCGTTTTTGAGCACGTCTTCCAAGAAACACCTGAGACATTCAGAAACATTTGGCATATTTTGAACCTGGTCTACCCCTTATTACATCACAATAACGAGCAATCATTGTGTAGCATATTTTGTTTTGGGTTCTGTTGAGTAATGAAGGTGTTGTACACCTTTATCGACACACTTTAGATCATTAAAGAGGCGAGCTTCCTTCTCGGATATTCGATTAACGTCTTCCCATTCGGGTATTTATTTTATTAACAGAGCTTGAATTCTTGTCTCTAAGGGTAGAGACAGACAGACAGACAGACAGACAGACAGACAGACAGACAGACAGACAGACAGACAGACAGACAGACAGACAGGGGTAGAGATAAGGAGAGACCGAGTAGGGAAGATAGAGTGGGAGAGAAAGAGAGAGAGAGAGAGAGAGAGAGAGAGAGAGACACAGAGAGAGAGAGAGAGAGAGAGAGAGAGAGAGAGAGAGAGACACACAGAGAGAGAGAGAGAGAGAGAGAGAGGGGGGGGGGGGCTATTGTTATTCTGCATTCAGATTCTGCGTTTTTTCTGCTGTAAGAAAGACAGAAAGGGTGGGCGGGGTGGGGGTATGATGTCTCAAGTTTCGTTAGCTAGTATGTTTGTAATTGTGAGTTGTTTTATATTTTCTCACAGTAAAAATCTATTAAACTTTAACAAAAATTGACATGAAAGTGTCATTTACTTGTCACAGAACGTGATTTTCTCTTCTCAGTTTGACAGCGTGAAGAACGCAGAGGAAATCAACAGCTTATTATTTAGAATAATCAACTTTGAATTGTTGGCGCTACGATGAGATCTTGAAGCCTTCTTGACTTATTAGACGCCCTGGGGCTCACTTTGAACTCGAAACCAAAAGGCAAAAAGAGAGTGCTCCAAAGACGCTCCCACGATTATGTTCCTTTTTAATGTTCTGTAAGATCCAAGAAGCACCTTAGAGGCCCTTTATCAATACACCCAGCTATTCAATTTTACCTTGTACACCCCCCCCCCCTCCATTATTGTGAGAAAACTGAAAGAAAGAAAAGAGAACGTTTTTGAAGAAGACAGATGTGAAGTCCCCACCTGCATCAAAGTCAGACAGATCCATTCTTCAAAGTGAGTATATCCCCACTTCACGCATGCTGCTGAAGCACTCAAATTTTCCACAGTAATTTGCACGTACAAAGCTGATACAAACTAAATATTATCGGGCCCTTCTCGTAGGGCAAGCCTGTAAGAACCACAAGAGCAACAACCCGTCTTTCCTTTCGGAACGCCCCGCCTTCCTGTTCTATAGCAGAAAGCAATTTTGTCAGTGACAAAAATAAACTAATTCCAGGCGTTAGACAGGGTAAAGAATATTATCATCCGTGCATGAAAGGCGTGGGGTGCTAAACAGCTTCGGTCTTTCAGCGAACAACAATCTCAACCTGGCCCAGCGACGGAAAGGCGGCAAAGTGTCTATTGTTGGGGCTTCCGCCATGGGGCATGAAAATATCATTTCTGTGGCGGACCAATGACTTGTCATGTGATCTTCCCAACGGCTCGAGCCTGTGATAACTGACAGATTTTTTTGTTAGGGGGTGTGTTTTAAAGGAGTATAGAATAGGAAACCGCGTGGACGATGAAGAATGAGGGTTTGGGTGGTTTGTGGGAGGCGAAAGTGTGGATGGTTGAGGTGAGACAAAGACTGCGGTGCTCGGGAGGAGGTAAGTGAGGGGACATGGGAAGGTGTAAAGAGAGGGAGACTTGGGAGAGGCTTGGGAGAGACAGAAGGGAGGCTGTGGGGGGGGGGGTGCGTGGAGAGAGGTTAGAGGAAGCAGAGATTTGTAGTTTACCTGAAAAGAGGAGACTAGACAGAGTCATTGTTTGAGACATCAGTAAAGAGTAGAGCGTCGTAGCTTACGGTCTAAAGAAAGGGTAGAACATGTAGTCCATTTTGATAGAGAAGAGTACTAAATTGTACTAAATTAACAATGAAAGAAGAGAGGGTCAGTGTTTTGTTAAGACTAGAGGCAGTGGATCAAAGGCACGCCAAGTACTGAAAGTCACATCAATAGAAAACAGCCGTAAAATGATGACTATGGGGGTTTTTTTTAACTTATTTGTAGTGTACAGCAACCTTACTGTGATTCGTCTGTGATAGAATATATTGACATATTTTTCTATTTATTTCAGTTTATGAGATATCATGGGAGTATTTTTAGGAGATAAGCCCATTGTGAGCAAAAACACTGTTCTCTTGTCCTGGAATTATCACCAAAAAGCGGAGCATGAATTTGCACTAAAACTGTCAGATTTGACCAGGTCGAACTACTTAAATTGAAGCGATTTGTACAAACGGGAATTGAAAGTCTTCTTGTTTAGATTTGTTTGACTAAGTAGTCCTAAAATCTCTGTATTATTTTTTAAGCATTGCATGTTCCCAAACAATACTTTGAATTATAACGCAGTGTGTAAGCTCTCCGAAAGTAAAAAATCCTTTCGGATTCTGAGGTAAATTGAGAGGCAGTTTTCTTTGGCATTGTAATGGTCTTGAGATATAGAAAATGACATTGGCCGTTCTGGCCTCGTTTGTCTACAGTTTGGAATCACGTTCATCTGATAGCTAGCTCGCTCTCTCTCTCTCTCTCTCTCTCTCTCTCTCTCTCTCTCTCTCTCTCTCTCTCTCTCTCTCTCTCTCTCTCTCTCTCTCTCTCTCTCTCTCTCTCTCTCTCTCTCTCTCTCTCTTTCTTTCTTTCTTGCTTTCTCCCTCTTTCTTTCTAATCGACGAAAAGACAAACACACACACACACACACACACACACACACACACACACACACACACACACACACACACACACACACACACACACATACACATACACATACACACTAACACACACCACACATGTGTATACTCGCTCTCTTTATCCCTCTCCCTCTCTCTCTCTCTCTCTCTCTCTCTCTCTCTCTCTCTCTCTCTCTCTCTCTCTCTCTCCCTCCCTCCCTCCCCTATTCCTCCACCCCCCCTCTCTCTCTCTCAGTGTTTCCATCTTCCTCCTGGCTCCGACCATCTGTCCGAGGAACAATAACCTGATCTGAACAACAACGCCTGACTCTCCACCCCGTTCCCAACACAAAGACACATGATCCTTTTTTCAATAGCAAACTGATACCACCTTCATCACTTTTACTCGCACTAATTCTATTTCTATTCTTCACAAAACGGACCAAACGAAAGGAGGAAAAATCTTCAGTTCAGGACTGATTCCCGAGGTGGTATGACAGCTAAGATCGCCATGGTGTTTGCGCCGAGAAGAAAACGGTGTGGTGGGTGTGCCTGACCTCTGACCTTGTCGTGTGAGGGTCGAGGGGTGAAAAGTGAAACTGTGGCACACACGCTCCGGCTCAAAGCACGTGTGTGTTGTCCTAAACACCTCAGAGACTCGACTGGACAAAGTGAATGAAACATTTCCTCGCGTGGGAGAGACCAGGAGGGATAAAATTATAATATGTGAGACGTGTGGATTCGATGAGGAGAAAGTTGGATCGAGAGAAAATAGTCTTGGCAACAGGAGAAAAAAACAGATAGCCTCTATATATCTAGGCCTAGATCTATATCATCGATACTCAATCAAGGTAGGTTATTGATTTGTGTATTTCATTAATATTGATTTGCGGAATTCATGCTTGGGGGGGGGGGGGGTTGCTTTTGTTGTCATGAAATTGCTATTATATAATAATATCTTTAATTCCGTCTTCAAGGAAATGATCTTTGACTTCCAAATATGGTTTTTTTATTTTACAAAAGCGATCCATGCTTTTTTAAGTCTGTGGTGGACGTCGTCAAGACAGTCTGCAGTTTTGAAGATAATGCTGCCAAGGTACTTGAAATTATTCATTTCTGCAAGCGGTTCTCGATAAAAGGTTAAGGCAGTAGTTTCTGATGATAGTCGCAGCACTTCTGTTTTGGATACATTTATTAAAAGGCTAACTTTTGCTAATTCATTTGTTTTTAATGCATTTCATGTACTGTGGAGTTTAATAGACGGATGGCATCTGCAAAATTTAAATCTCTTAAATATATGTAATTTGTCTATCCAACGCCTGTTTCAATGCCTCGGCTCTGTCTCATCTCAAAATCAATCACTTTCCCAAAAGTGCAAGTAACTATATACAGCCTTGTCTAACTCCAGTATTTACTTCAAAGGGTGTAGGTAGTTCTCCAACTAGTTTGAAATTGTAACTTGCAAAATTACTTAGTGTTCGTTTTTCCATAACAGTCAAGCTAAAACTATATTCATTTCTCTCGTATTCAGTCCAGACAACAAAATATTCGACAAATTCTCCGAGCCCTTTTTTTTTGGGGGGGGGGGTCGTTTATCACAACCAAAAAGCGTCATTTCGTTCATTCAGAAACGGAAAAAAGTATTGTACTATGAAGTAATAATACCGTTTGGTCAAAGACAGTGTCATCTTCCAATGAAGCAGAGGATATCTAAGTGAGCATATTATTATCACGCAGAATTTAGTAGACACTATTGGTGACATCATTAGCCTAATTCTTACAATACACGGCCAAAAAGGTATCGGTGCAAGTCCACTTGATGGTCTATCTGATTGACCACATGCGTTGTGTCACTGAGTGAAGGTCAGGGTTAGTGCTCTGGTTAGGGTCTGGGTTAGGGTTTGGGTTTGGTTAGGTTCGTTTGAAGGTTGTTGATTGATCTGCCTGTAGACTGTCAAGTGAAACAATTGTATGACTGGCCCGGTGGTAGACTATCATTAGATTCATTACTATCAAGCAGAACAGAAACATCGCGGTAGACCGTCAAGTGGACCGACACCAATGTATCGTTATGCTTTTTCACGGAACATTGGTTTCATTGCTTTATCTCCACAAAATCCACAAGCAGTATTTATGATGCCCGGAGTCTTTACAATGGGCGTGTCCCTTCACACATTACGTGATTCACACGCGCCCCGCCTTCACCCATTAGACACGCCCATTTCTGACATTCAATTCCTCTTACACTAACACTTCGTCGGGATACTTTACACATGACAGCTTAGACAGGATTTTAGTTTCTGTCTTCCATAGACTGACAACGACTAAAATGTCACACTTCACATGAAAGTAAACGATTTAAGCTGTGAGCACAAAACATGTTAAAACATGTTCGTATTGTGGAAATGAATGTCTTTTAGCACTTGCTCAGCTTTATGTGATTTTCCCAATTTTTTTAGAATTGTTATTTTACAAGCTTTATTCTGGACCAAAAATACAGAAAAGGTAAATCAAATAAAGCAGGATTGTACAAAGTACTATCATATAAAAAATTTTGAGAATTTATTAGTTCGATCACAAAAAAACAGGTCATGAACTTTGTCTAACCTTGGACATATTTGCTATTTTAATTGGGTTACTTTAACACGTTTGGTGCCACAATGCATTTTGCAATTTTAGTACAAAGTAAATAAAGGCAATGATGTATCAATGCATGACAAACAAAGTGTTAAAGGTCGAACGAACATCTTACGAGTTCTTTAGGTAAAAATGAAGCTCATGTTGTAAAACAAAGCACAGGTGTGGGTTTATTTAACCATGGCTCTTTACATACTATATTCCTTCTCCTTCACCTATCCCTTAGTCTGGCTGACCGTTAGGGCACCACTGTGAATTTTGAAACATGCTTCTTCTTCTCCTCTCGGTTCTCAGACTTTTGTTGTACGATGCACATAATAATTTACATAACAACAATATACGGAAAAGAAAACGAAACTGTAAATATAAAAAAGATAACCGTACGCAGACTAAACCAACAAATAAACCGTCTCTGATAGTGCATGATTTATTTTAAAAGTTGGCCTAACAAATCAATTAAAATTCTTAATATGATGAATCAACAAGGCTCTTAATACTGGCTACCTTACCACAGATTTTTCCTCAAACTTTTTTTATCACTGTATACTATTTAAAGCTCTGAAAAATTTGGTTTCTGTAATTATGGTGTTCGAAATTTTTTCAGCAACCCAAAGAGGTGATTTTCCTGAGCAGAGTTCTAAAAATGTACAGAAAATACTAGTGATAGGCTGTTCTTTGGAAGATTGTGTTCTGCGAGATAACTTTCTGTGGAAAATTATGTATAGAGTGTTGTATGTTTTGGGATTTCTTTTTAAATCTGGAAACTTTGTTGACACAAAACAGCGCAGTCCTTTGTATTGACTGTCCAATCAAAGTGGTTTGCGGGAGTAACAATCAATGTTTCCGATTTAGGACGATCTCGCCAAAGTGTAGATTTGGTCAGTAAAAATTCGCGTGCGTACGTGTCTTCTACTTTGTTTATGTGCATAATATGTATTCCAGTGACATATAACGCACACAATGTATTCTTGTATTTTGCCTTTACCCACAAGCGGATAAAAATAAAGAGATGTAAGCTTTTTTTCAGACAAGAGACGAATTACATTATGATCTTTGGGTGGGGGGGGGGGGTATCGAGTTCCGTTTGGGATTTTAACAACGAAGTTTGGGGCGCGGGTTCCGTTCAAAACACCTTTACGACATTCAATGCCCAACGCTTGCCTCAGTGAAAGGAAAGAAATTATTATAGTTTTGGCATGTGGGCATAAACGTGGGACCTGTGAAATCTGAGCCCTTAACTGTATGGCTCCAATAGAGCACGCAGGGCTAAAGTTATTGAATTTCCCTTGCCCAACTAAAAAATCAGAACGTTAAAGGTCAGGTGTTAACGAAATGAAAACTGATACAATGTTCTCTTGATAAATGGGTAATTTAAGTCTCAAAAGGAAAGAGCGGACGACCAATGTGAAAAGCATTCCTGTGTTTGTTCCACGATTTTGTCAGCAGTGGTTTTCAGTCAATGAACTCCACGCCTCAAGCAGAGATTGCTGTCGATTACAAACTATGACTTGCCTGAATCACTGAACGTGTGCGCTGAGTTGAGTACCAAAATGATCCTCACAACTTGTCATACTCTCCCACTAACATCCGGTATCTGATTAAACAGGGAATGATGTTATATGAAATAATGTCGCTACTTCTGAACTACTAAGTTTTATCTACACAGTACCTAGTTTCGAGAAATTTGACGTCAAAGATTTTGAGTTTCACATAATCTCAGGCTTTTTTTAAATGAAATTCTTTGAATACTTTGATAATACCTCCGAATAAACTTACGATTTTGATAGAGAACATAGAACATTTTTGTTTCTGACCCAAATAACTCGAAACGGCCAAACATGTTAGATAGAACTTCGTAATTTTAAGGTATCGATGTTTCATGATCTTGTTTTGTTTTCGTTTTCTCCACAACACAGAAAACCCATTGTAAGAAGCCTTTTAAAGAATAGCCTTCCAAAAGCAAAAATTCCTCATTGCCCATTCAAATCAGGATCGGCCTTGTTAAGCAAACAAACAAGAAAATTGTTTTATATTAATCTGTAACAATGTGCTAAAGAATTTCAACAAATTAGAATAAGAATTATAATTAGATAATTTGCAGAGGAAGATATACTTAAAGCTCCGGGAAACCTCATGATATCTTTTATTTTTAGATGATGATAACATATTTAATTGAAACGAAAAGCTTTAACGGGTATTGGGAACAGAAGCAAAACCATGTCTTATACCCAGCAAATCAGTGGAAGCACATTCAGCTCTTGTATCTTTGATAGATAGATAGATAGATAGATAGATAGATAGATAGATAGATAGATAGATAGATAGTGATTGGTTTATTCTACCGTAATACATTCGTTGTTATCAGTTATGAACTTAGCCCAAGCACTTTGTTTTATTTTGAAAGTGCTATATTTTTAGTAGCACTAAAACGCAGAAGAATATTTTAAATAATTCTTTCACGTTCGACTACAGCACTGTTTCTGGAAGTAGCAATAATCAGACGTGTGATAAGGCCGTCTGGTTTTTAAGTACTTTCTCAGTCTCGTACAAAAACGCTATCATTTAATAATAGTTCCTGTGATAATATATAATATATAACCTTCCCTTTACCATCCTCCATCTACCCCCCCCCACCCCCCCCCCCCCCCACACACACACACACTTCTGTCAGTAATCTAACTCGCTCGATATATCCTCCCTCCGGCCCCCACCCCTTTATTCCCCTTTTCTGATAACATTTTGAAGGTCTCAAACACTTTTCTGAGGTTAAAAAAAACGTCAATATTTCAGTACTCATAAAATGGGTGTAAAATGCCCACAGTTCCCTGTACTAAAACAGCAGTCCCACATTCTACATAGGCGTTTCAAGCTATCGATTCAGAAAAAAAAATCCTCCTCTTACAGAACCCGTTTCGCCTGAAAATAAACTGTGTTTAGATTTTTGGAGTTTGACCGGGGGATTTCTACGGGGGGGGTTATATGGACTATCTTTCTAGGTCCCCCATCGACACAATTTAGATAATTTAGACGGTGGGGTTTGACTCTGCCTGTCAGGGTCAACAGGCCTGAGAGGGCTACAACACCCCAGCAGAAAGACTGAGGTACTCGATAAAAATGTTCCTTGCTCCGGAATCGAACTCAGGTTTTCTGCGTGCTACTTTGAAGCACTTAACCGTTACACCACAGATGCCGGTGTCATTTATGTAACTAGCATCGTTCTGACGCTCCAACACGCAGGTCACGTGAGTTAAATAATAGTATGCTTCAAGAGACAAGCAACTCTCCAAAGTTTTAGTTTTAGTATGGGGTTTTACGGCGCTCGCAACTGCAAAAGGTCATATGAGGGCGCGAAACAAGTTGTTTTCTCAACGGTTCATTTCTCGACTTATTGCTGATCAATATTTCTATATTAAATGTGTTAAACGTTAAAAATCGAGTGTAAATATGCTTTAGATTTAATTTAAATTCAAAACAACTTTCTAAATAACGCTTGAAAATTTCAAACAATCTATTTCATAACTTTCCATAAAGGCCAATGGCCTTAACTCTTCTAAGAAACTAACTTTCATGTAAATCTCTGCAGCCGAAAAGGTTTAGCTGATCTCTGTCATATTGGGGAATATCGAGTAGAGTTATTTCCGACATGGCCATTCTCAGATTTCAAAAAGAATTTTCAATACGTATGTGCTATCAAATGTGGTCTAAATTTCCAACCTGTCTTTCTATACATTGGTGAGCATGCTTGCGGGGCCGTTCAAGTACGCGACTGCTTCTTTTAAAAAATTAATTTTCAATTTGACCAGATCAGTCTTTTTGCCAAATATCTCTTCCTTTGTCTTCTGTAACCACAACATGCGCGAATAGAAGTTTTACATCAAAGCCAAGACGGCTCATTGACGCGTCGGGACACATGATCGAGACCAAGCAGGTTTACGCAGATATCGAAAACCGTTGATCACAGCTCGACCAAACACCCTCCTCGGCGCTAAGAATCTTGAACAGACTCAACAGACAGCGGTCTGGTACCACCACGTCACTTCTCTCGGTCCTGCCACCGTACAAGCCAATGAGCTGTTTTCTTTAACACTCTCGAGATTGAGTAAAGGCGGTAAGCTCAACGCAAAATTGGGTTGGAGTGTGGTGGGGGGGGGGAGGGGAAGGGGTGGGGAGAGAGATATTCTCGTCTCAAGTACTGTTTGTTTTCTCGGATTCTCGGACTCAATTTCTTCCCCCTCCCCTCTCCTTCTTCCCAGCCAGCGCGTTTATATCGAATTTATGCTGAGGAGGTAGGAGGGCTAAATGCTAAACAGGAAGCGACATCCGTCCACTGCGCGCGCAGACGGTCTGTCGCTCGACCAATCACAGGCGACGCCGCGAAGAACACAGCTTTTCGGCGTTTTTCTAAGATCGGATGACAGGCGCGATCATTGAAAAGAGAACCCAGTCATGCATGATTAAATGGACGTCATCTGCTGGGTGCGAGAGTAGCGGGAGGAAAACATTTTACCAGCTTCATCCGCCGTCTTGAAGATTTTGTCTGCGATATGAAAACGGAGTGCGAGCGGCTTTTCGGCTCAGTGCGATATTTGTCACCCAGTGCGGCCTTTGCTTTCACACGGAGCTTGGGCAATTTCCAGGCGCTGTGGGCACATGTGTGGTGGACACTCAGCGGCTTTTGAGTTACAACGGTCAGTGTAGACTCTGGAGCATAGTCTTTTCAACTTGAGTGGTGTTTCTTGCAGACAATATCAAAAGTGAGTACAATAATCAGTTGTGATTAATTAATGCATCGTCTTTCTAACTGATTCAAATATCTGAAAACAGTTTTTGGAGTTTGCTTCCCTTACGTCTCATGGCTACTTTTTCTCAAGTGATACTTTTTAAATATAATTCGATCTCCTTTAAATCAGAAAAGTTGAACATTTTTCAAAATGATCAAGCTTTTAAATCTGGTGTATTGATTTGAGGTCGTATTTATTGCTACTCTTTTTAAACTATTTGTCTTGTTATGAATGTCTACTGGTCTGTTTCAAAGAACACACTCTTATTTTATTAGTATGGAAGCAACGCATTAGATATTGCACGGGAGTAAAGGGATATTCACTAGAGATACTTTTTTGGGGTCGTTTTTAAGATGTTTTCTTTTCAATTACTTATCCATACTATAATCTTGCATTAGAGTGAAGAAAAAAAGAAAGAAGGAAAGAGAGAAGGGTAGAAAGAGAGAAAGAAAGAATGAAGGACAGAAAGAAAGAAAGAAAGAAAGGAAGAAAAAAAGAAAGAAAGAAAAAAAAGAAAGAAAGAAGATGAAGAAAGAAAGAGAAGGAAGGAAAAGAAAAAGAGAAAGTAAGAGATCGCGTGGGTGAGAGAGACAGACAGAGGGAGACTAAAAGAAAAACAGAGGGTCAGAAAGAGAAATAGAGAGAGATGGGAGAGAGAGAGAGAGAGAGAGAGAGAGAGAGAGAGAGAGAGAGAGAGAGAGAGAGAGAGAGAGAGAGAGAGAAAGAGAGGTAAAATATAAACGGGTGTGAGTGAAGTTCTGTTGAGACGTCTAGTAAATTGTTCACTGGGTTTCCCCACTTCCCCCACCCCGTAAATTGTTCACTGGGTTTCCCCACTTCCCTCACCCCGACCCCACCCATATTCCCACCACGATCCCCAAAATTGCTTTGTTTGGCTGTTGCTGTAGCTTCTGTTTGTTATTGTTATTGTTGCTATTGTTGTTAATAGTGTCTGTTTGTTGGGGCTTTTGTTTCAGTTTTTTTGTGTCAGAATAAATGTTAGCATACACGTTATACTCCTAGCCATATGTAAATGGCTAAGTGCATCAGGATCCATTTTCAATCAATATGAACACATTTTACTGGTTTAAGAGTTGTTGTTATTGTTGTTGTTTTACTTGCCTTTCTTTTACTTGAGTTCACCACCGGACAATACCAACCAACAACAAATCATCTTGCGTTTCCCCATTAAAAAGAACGTGGGAACGGGAAGACTTGGAGTAGAGATGCGTTAAATATTTTGTTTTGTTTTTTAAAGAGAATGTTAACATTTTCGGAATTAATTTATGCACGAAACTGAATGATAATTTAAGTCCATGACTTTGTATAATTCCTTGACATTTTAGAAAACCTGATTGCTTGTTCAAAATGACTGGTCATAAATGGCTAAGGATTAACTTACTCTTAAACAAAATACAACTTTTCTTAAAGAGAAGAAAACCAATTAATAGTCAATGTATTTGTACCTCATTTAAGGAAATTTAAACTAATTCCCCATGTAGCGCGTTAAGTAAGCAGTTAACGTGCAACTTTTCAAGGCTCTAAATCCAATAGGTTTTTAATGAGAGCAGAATCAATTTAATCACTCATTTGTCAATGGGCCTATCCCTTAATAGCTTTAATCCTGAAATGATGGGTGCATGAAAAATTGTGATCATGACCCAAGAACCATCTGTGTCTACAACCAAAAAGACAAAAGACATTCTTACCCTAGCTCTATTCTAATGATCTACTCTAACCACACAGACATGTAATTTTAGTAATGTCCTCACCATTCCGACTATCAATGGAAATTCCTAAAATTAATACTACAAATCATAAAATGTGATCATTTCTGTCTTATCACATTTATTGGCATTTTCCAAAGATCACAACGAAGTAAAGATAAAAGAATTCCTGTCCAAGGGACAAACATTGAAAATAGATTATAACACGATTTGAACTTTTGAGTTGTCCAGTGAGGAGGTAGGAGTAATATTATTCTGAAACATTGACTAAATGAATAGTAGATTTTTTGCTTGCAGAGATAACTTCTATAAAAACGTACTTTGGACCTCGAAAAGTTGAACCCGCGTCTCTGGTATGGTGGTTAGGAGCTTCGCTTTCGCACGCAGAAAACCTGAGTTCAATTCCCGTTTGGGAAGAAATTTTAGCAAGTATATCGATCTTTCTACTGGGACGTTGTATCCTTTTCAGTCCGGGTTGGCCTTAAAAACCAACATCGAAGACCGCCTCCTAAATTATCAACATTGTGTTGATGTGAACGTATTGGCAACATTTACATCTTATAAAAGGAAATTCAGTCAGATGTTTACAGCAGTAAAGAAAAATTGTTTCCTAAAAATTTCTATCAAGGAAATTTGGCTACTTCGAACTAGCACTGTTATCTCGCGAGCTAAAGGGGGGGCTGAGGGGAAGAGGGTTGGAAACTATCTGAGCATTATTGCTTCAAAAGACCCTCGTCTGGGAGGTGTCAAATTCGCTATTTACAAAGTGCACCTCGGGATTTAACATCTGAACCACTTAAAATTGTTTCTCGTCACCGGCTAAATTGCCTGTTTCCTCGAGATAAACTGAACCTGTGTACACGTACGTACAAAATAATCAGGTTCGAAAGCCTTTTGCATATATCCCTAGACTTGCACACATTTTTGGAGTCCTTTTCCCATTAAATATATCTCCATTTATTCCAGGTAATCACTTCTTATATGATAATCATTATTTTAGAATATTACAAACTTAATCTGAAATCATCACAAATAGTGTGAATAGCAGCATAATCAAAGGTTTGTCCTATGAATTCCTAAGACTCAGTAATCGTATAGAAGGACAATTTGGTTGACAAAGGCAAACTTACACATATAAATACATAATTATAAATACATACATACATAAATACGTACACATAATACTATACATACATAAATACACAATAGTACACCGATGCAGAATATAATTTTCACAACCATGCCATAGCTGGTTGCCACTGTGCAGCGCCCTGGTTTTTTAGCTAGGGTTGTGGTGTCTTCCCGAAAGACACACCCCAGTGACCATCAATCTGATCTCCGTGTCACTGACACTTGTTTGACTTTACTCATGAGTCTAAACTCACTTCTCACTTAGCCACTGGAGCCCCCAATAACAACTTATAGAAGAAGTATCCTCCTCGAACATTTGTAAAAGCAAACTCAATTATAATGTTATTAAGAGCTACGCCGCAAAACTTTAGATAAACTTTGAAGCAAGAGAAACAAATAAGAAATACGTACCTTTTTAAACATTGACCAATTATTTTTTGTCATAATTCTCCCCTACCAAGCCCGCTGGACTAAGAGCAGGCTGAGTTATAGAACTGTTTTATAGCACAGCTGGGGAGGAACATCCTGTGTTCCCCTCTTCCGGGCCAAAGGTTGTGGACAGGACGGGGGTTGTTTCCATGTTGAATAGGGGGGCGGGGGTGGTAATTGTGTTACGCCCTTATCGAAACAATTTTGTTCTTAAGAAGCCAGGATGCTAGAGTCATGCATTCCAGGGTCAACAAACGCAGAGATACTCGACAAATTAATATCTAACCCTCGTGGATATCGAACGGAAGGCAACGAGTTTACCCATTACTTCACATAAGCCGTTTTTTTGTGTGTGTGATGCGGGTTATGCTATCAAACGTTGGCACACTGTACCTCAAAACTTGGTTGATTGTATTCATGAATGGCTTACTTCATAAGAACAACAAACCAAGTTGCAATGCAAGTTATGTTTCAAAAAGCAAGTGTTTTGCTTCAAGAGTCACTACTTTAGCGGCTATAATATAGGAGTAGTGACGGAACGTAAATTTTCATTTTAGGAACGAAATCTGAATTATTAGTTACCGGAAAGAGGTGAATGTTGAAGACAGCCAGCCTCAGGAGTAATTACAACGGGCCAAAATATCACGTTATCCACAATCATGTTGAAACGTATTCTATTCTTTAAAAACATGTTCTTCTATTTGACAACGCTAGTAAGGCGCGGAGCCGTTGCACTCACAATTCTCGAGCTCGATTCCCGAGTGGGGAGAATTTTTATCGAGTATTTGTGTCTTTCTGCTGGGGTGTTGTATCCCCCTCAGCAGAGGTTGACCCTGACAGACAGAGTCGAAGCCCGCCTCCTGAATGATCGAATATGTGTCGATTTTGTTCTTCTTTTTTCTTCTTCTTCTTCATTTTGGGGTAGGGTGTAAAAACATCTCTAGTTTGTTGTTTTTTTACACAGAAATTCGGGACGTTTAGTTTAGATGCCAGTTGATGGAAAAAAGAATATGCCGAGATCAGCTGCCGTTTTCACAAGGCGAAAGAGATAGACAAAATGTTAATGTGTAGAGTTGGTGTCTGTAGTGTCGGTGAAGTTGTCAGCACAATCTGTGTTCATGTTGCTTATTTTGTTTGATATTTCTTATGTCGCTGATGCTGTCAATTGTATTTTAACGGAATGTTGGTGTCATCGTTATGATTTTTTGATGGGGTTTTTATTTTGGTTATAGCTTATCCTGTTGGTGTTGTTAATGCAGCACTTTTTTTTTATAAAGATAACTCTTAGTTGGACTTCATTTCTTAACAGATTTAGGAAGTCTTAGAAAACAACAATTATATATTTTTAAAATTACAATCCTATAACGTTATATGGCTTAGAAATCGCCCCGATAACATGCTTTTCCCCAGTGACGGGGCTCTGACTATATCATCCCAAGGTGAAAAGATGAAATATTTGCAATAGTCATCTAAATTTCTGTTTCCCCATGCACATGCGATATTTGAAATTTCATATATTATGTATTTTGTTGATTAAACCTCTTTGCTCATAACTGAAAGTGAAGTTTAGGAAACATTATCTTGTAAAAGTTTGCCCCGATATACGTACACACTAAGAAGAATGTTATAGATTAGAAAGGAAAAGGACCTAAATACTTACACAGCTGGTGTGTTTCAGCTATCAGATCTAAACTGTACATTAACTACAGGAAACTAGTTGAGTTATTTTTTCTCCAATAGTTCAATTTCTCTCGCTGCCCTTGAAGGCTCATTACAACTTTCATGCGGTCAGAACCCAATACATTAAAAATAACGTTGTTCGTGTGCCCTCACCCATTAAGAGCTTTTTCAGATAAGAAAGACAACTAGTTTTCTCTCAGTGTCTGTGCCTCAAATAGTGTAATAGTTAGCCTATAGCCCATTCAACAATGTGCCGGTCAGTATAAAACCACTCAACTTAAGGTACATTTATCATGTGTAACCATCTAGCAGTTGGAAGATGTTCGCCTGTGTGCACAGTATACGTGACCGTCATAAAGGATGGAATAAAAACCGGAGTTTGCGGTGTAGCGGTTAGCGTTTCGTTATTGCATGCAGAACTTAAGAATTCGATTCCTGTGTGGGGAGAATTTCTATCGAGTATCTCCGCTTTTCTGTTGGGATATTTTATCCCTCTCTATCCTGGTTGGCCCTGAGATGTAATTCAGTCGATGAGGGTGTAAAACAGCCACTTTAAAAAAAAAAACGAATACGAACATGTGAACGATAGAAGTCAAGCTTAACAGACCAAAAGTCCAAGACAGGACTCTGTACTGTACTGTACTGTACTGTAGTATAGTGTTTTACAGCGCTCACAACTGCTAACAAGACAGGACTCAGTGGAATTGAATGAATAAGTTGTCAAAGTGACGTGCTGTAAAATTCAGGGAGATTTCCATCGAAAATGATGTGTAATTATACTGCTTCATCATTAAAATTCGAAGATCATCATAATTCAGCAAGATGCACAGTGTCCAGCTATGTGTGAAGGAGCTAAAGTTCAGAATAAAACTGAGGAGCGTTACCTCCTCCCCCCCCCCAATAA
>NW_004797399.1:608231-610412 GCF_000002075.1 Aplysia californica
AAAACAAATGTTTTTATTTGAATTTAAGTTTTCACTGTGTCAAAATCACAATTATAGCACGATCGTCTTCATTGCTCTGTCTCACAGGGGTTCAAGGTTTGTTGGGTTGGGGGGGGAGGGGGGTTCTTTCCACAGTGTCTGCTTGTATCATATTTTTGTGTAATCTTAACAACGTCAATACAAATGAGAAAACCTGCAGGGACTAACACTAACAGAAAAGAAAATTATATGATCGACAGCAGAAACTGAATCATCATCATCGTCATCAACATCATCATCATCATCATCATCATCATCATCATCATCATCATCATCATCATCATCATTCAGAGAATTTTTTAAAAAACTGTAGCTTACCCAAAATGTCACTCATTCGTTGAAGATAGCGATCTTCTTTCATCTCTGTCAAAATTAACGCATTGTTTAGCACAGATCGCCCTGGTTCCATTTTATTGAAAAACTGGTGTGTGTGTGGGGGGGGGGTGTCTAATCTCATATTTCCTCACCTTCACAATGACTTCTTCCTTTTCTTACCTTTATCTCCTTGCTTAGGTTTTTTGTTTTGTTTTGTTTTGTTTTAATTGGGTTTTTTGTTTTTTGTTTTCTTCATATATCATGACTATCTTAAGATAATCTTATTTGTTAGTTTGCTCCATTCTTATCCAAGTTTGTATTTATTTATTTCCTTGTGTGTGTATATTCATGTACAGATTCATCTACCTTTTCATTTAATAATTCATTCATTATCCATTTGTTGGTTTATTTTTAATCTGTTCAAGTACTTATCCTCAAAATGTGTTAATTTGTCTGTTAATCAACGCGTTGGTTTATCTAGTCTTTTTTATCATTGTTATTTTTCTTTTCTTGGAACGTGGTCTTCTAGTTATTAATAATCGAACTCAAAAACTCGAAGTGGTGAGATAGTATCAATTTTCAGCTGTAGCTCGTTATGAAAGTGTCTGTATGTTTTCTTTCTTTATTTATTTTACATTTATGCACTATTATACCTTTTTTCTGCTTACTTATTTGATTAACTTAATGAGTTCAATTATTTCTCTATTAGAATTCCCATTCACTTATTCATTTCCTTGTTTATGCATATTGTATGAAACACGGTACAAATTTATTCTAAACTTAAGCTCCCTACACATAGATGGATTATATTCTCGCTGGGCTGCTTTCCTTTTTCGTATATTTTCGTTGAAATGAGAATTATTTTACCATTAAACTTCCAAATTTGCAAAATTCTAACTGACTTTTGTGCAAACGCTTAACAAAGAGTACCACAATATAATTCTCTACCTAATACTACTTTCACTTATAAAGAGTCATCCGAATTCCGATGCATCTCATGTATATATAATTGAATCTGAAGCACGTACCTTTTTATGCAGATTGATGCCCTAATGAAGCATAGCGAAACAGAAGGGCTGTGGCCCGTTTTTAGCTTCAGATGGAAAAGAGAATGTTCCGGGCTTTGATAGATAATGATCTACAGGATAGCTCTGGTATTGTTCAGTCGTGACTGAAATAGAACCGTACAACGCACTTTAGCTCTGTTTAAATACTTTTATCAGGTTTGTGGGAAAACATAAAATACGAATATAAACATTGCGTTTTTAGATAGATAGGCTATTCCAACTTGCCAGGATTCTGTTTCAACTTGTGACACGTTACATCGATAGAAATCCAATCTGCATTTGATCTACTAGAACCAATTTCCAACAGACCAACATGGATAAAAGCAGATTGTATGTAGACAAAAGAGAATTATGTGGTTCAGAGGGACCGACTGTTGTGGATCAGAAATATGAAAATAACATGTATGCTACATTTTTAAATGATAATACGTCTGGATGTTTCTTTTTGTGTCTTTGTTTTGGTCTTTTGACTTGGGGAAGGTTTATTTGTCTGGGTTGTGACGCCAGTGTGTCGGTATCTATTCCCAAACAATATTGCCGTTCAAAGACCTGATAGATGGCTGATGTTGATAGGATGAGACATGGGGCGTGCAGGGGGGAGTGCGTGGGTGAAGTCTGGTATTGATGGGACATAGGGGGGCGGGGAGGGGGTGGTCAAAGCAGGGAGAGAGACGGGGGGACTGTTTTGGAGAGGAATAGGGAGAGGGGGAGAAGGGGAGAAAGAGAGAGAGAGAGGGAGGGAGAGGGGGAGAGGGGGGGG
>NW_004797399.1:610512-617953 GCF_000002075.1 Aplysia californica
GGGGGGGGGGGTAAAAGAGAGAAAATTGGTGTGGAAAGGAGTTGTGGATTGAAAAGAAAGGGGATATAGATATTTCAAAACGACAGAAAGAAGGGGAAAGAGGGGGAGAGTAGGGGTGAGGGATGGAGGGAGAGGGAAAGAGAGGGAGGGAGGGAGGGAAAGAGAGGGGAGATGGAAATAGAGAAGGACAGAGGGACAGAAAGATAGAGACAGAGAGAGATTGAGAGAGGGGTACGGAGAGAAAAGAAAGAGAAGAAAAAATGGGAGATATATTAAAACACTATTTATTTGACAAGGTATCTGTTACAAATTTATGAATTCGCCACATGCCAATGTGGAAAAATGGAAAGTGACATTGTGAATACAAGGAAACAATAGTCGGCTAATTCTCTCACAAGAATGTCCTTGCTCACCACAAAGGCTTTTGAAACTGCGCTCATCTGGCCCGTGTGTTTCCCGATCGCCTCTCTGCGTTCATTTCTGTGTTCATTTATAAAATGTTTGTCGTATTCAAATTCCTTCTGTTTATCTACTTACTTGGGGCGATGCTATTTCCTTTATTTTATTCATCTCCCTAGCGTGTCACGAACAGGAACTAACATTCATTTTTAAAACGTTCACACTAACAAAGCGTATCGTTTTATTCGCATTCTACACCACTGCCTTTTCTCTCCCTGGACCAGGGTAAAATCTACCGACAAACACTTTTCACTTGTCCCAATCTTTGGCTAAATGCTTGACATGATTATTTGTCTTTCCACTTTTCTGTATATCGGTCTTTTTTTAAATTATTATCCTAGTTCCACGTTGTGTGTTCTCTTACTTTGAGGACTCAAAATAGTTCAGAAGAATTCATATCTGCCTTCCTCAACTTAACCGAAGAATCTTCTTATACAAAGACAGATGGGGTGGTGGGAGAGAAAAGATGAGGAAACGACCTTGGGTCTTCTTTGTTTTATTTGTGTATGTCATTGCTGTTGATGTGGTTACTGAGCTTAATGTTGTTGTTAGTTGTGGTGGTGCAAGTATCAGCAGTTGGGGCAGTACACACAGCACAAAACACACCAAAAGCAATGACATAAAAAGCAATACCTGTAGTAGTGACGGTGGTAAAAGTACCCCATGCATATAGTAATCATGAAGATTTAATTCAATTTAATTCAATTATATTTTTGTGAGATGAGAGGTTTTTTGCAAAGAGTTTTTGTTGCATTTTTTCTTCTTTTTTTTTCCTTACTGTCTTATTGTCTCCGATATTTAAAATCTTGGCAGTTGTACCTGTTGTCGACGTGTTGTTGATTGGCAAGCCTCATTGTTGCAATTTGTGTTTGAAGCCAAAAATACTATCAATGCTTGTACCGGCGATTTCACCTCGAGAGAAAGAAACATAATTTCATTTTCTGTGGAGATGAGCTTACAGCAGGTTGGCAAAAGGAGAAGTTATGTCATTGAGCATAATAAATAACATAACATTTTTCATAATTGCTGCGCTATTGTTGTAAAAATCAAGCTGAAAATAAACTTGAAAAATACGTGCAAGCAACTTCATTTGTCAGTTTAAAAGTAAAAGCATTTTCCCTTGACAGATTGAAGGTGAACTGATCACATAGTTTGTTTATCGGGGATTTTCTTTTACTTCTCGTTATTCTATTAGCATAATTTTACTTTGCCCTTCTGAAAGGAAGGGGCGGGGGGGTGAAAAAGAAGAGGCCATTTCAAGTCTGCGAACAATGAAGAAAACTTCACAGTGGCCTCGAATTACTGTAACCGCTGTGAAGACCAATGTAATCCCGCTGTAATGGTGTTTATTATATTCACAGAACACGTGAGCGGGAAGTAGAATGAATTTCGAGTAAGACATTAATTGTTCTTTCCAATCCTCCTCTAGTGGGATACGAAAATAAATTAAAATTGTGAAGAGAAGATGAGGAGGACTTGAGGTACGAGTCGTCTTTATTGTGCACGTCTTAGTTTTGGACGAGAAGAAAGGGCAGCTCATTTCAAATTTTGTGTCATTGCTTGTTCGAAAAGGGCACAAAATTCTAAAGAGTGGTTTTCCAAAATTATCTTCCAGACTGTTAATCTATCTGCATACACTTTCATCATTTCGATAAGAACGTCTTCACAACTTTCATATCATGTTCCGACAATAGAAATGCATTGGGAATCACCAAGGTGGCCTGGGTATAAAACGTTCTTGATTGATCTATCGTTCTCTGCTCAAAACTGAAGTGAATAAAGAGTTAAAGATTGTGTCACCTTGAACCTCTTCATTTAAGTACTCTCCAGACTGAATGCACCACTCTCGAAACTAAAGTGACGGGTGTGTGAGAGGAGGTGGGTGATAGAGAGTCATTTGCCCGGGCTTTCTATGAAGTGAACATTTGAATATCAAGAAATTAATGAGATGTACGGACAATTTTTTTATAAACCTGCAGTTGTCAATTGCTGAAGAAAATATGACAATTTAAAAAACAAAATTCCGCAAACTTTGGGCTCGGTAAAGACACGGTTACACTGATCCAGAACGTTATGAAACTGAAATTGAACTACTTTGGGCATATCACGCGCCACGATTCACTCGTTAAACATATTCTGGAAGCAAAAGTAGAAGGAAAGAGAGGAAGTGCGAGGCATAACAGAACAGAAGAACAGTAGGCCTACATAGAAACCTGGATTGAAAACCAAAACGACACCGGCAGGCAGAATGGCAAGAGACAGGGCATTTTATTGTAGACAAAGGTTCTAGAAGCATCGCCTCCCTTCTGGAGAAGTTTAGAAGATGAAGAAGAGACTTTGGACTGTTCGATTTTTATTCCTTGCCTTCACAATTCGTATGTAAGTACACACGTTTACGTAGTGTTTCGAGGTTTGCCTCCGATTTCCAGTTAGATTCGCGACAGTAGACGCTATGTTGTGATTTATTTTTGGTTTTATTTTTTTGTCTTGTTTTATGTGGTCTTTAGTGAGCTCTTACGTTATATCGTTGATTTTTTTCTTGCCTTTAATTTTGCTTCTTTTTTTAAAGTCGTGTTTAACTTGAATAGTTAAAAACAACATATTTTAAAAGACTTACATGAGCAAATTAATGAACGTCTTCATGCAGTATCAATGTCGGGGAAATTTCTACTTCAGTCCTTCAATCGGAAATTACGCACATCTACGGTCTCCACCCTCTGAGGGGTCAACGTTGGGCTAGCCGCGAAAAACGCAACACCCATGTGCGAAAGACATTTTTAACTCTTGTTATGAAAGAAGAGGTAGGGGCGGGTGTATTAGGCTTTACAAAGGCTAATTTGGGTAAATTAATTAATTAACCTCCTAATGCAGAAACAACTTTGTTCCCATCCTCTTTGAACAAAAAGTTCCATGATGATACTTTGTGTATGCCTTTCTACCGCACAAACTGAAATAAGTTGGCGGAATTTTCCCCTTCTCATGATTATAGGGTATTTGTTCTATTATCATCATGACAGCCTTTCTCTGCCCTTAAAGGCACCATCAAGAACTCTCCATGCACCTCTATCCTGGGCTATAGTCTACACCTCTATCCACCAATGTCCCTTCTCCATTAAGTGTGAATCTGAGTATAGTTTGTTAACCTTTTCCTTTATATTGGTAGCTACTGTACTAACTGTCTCATCAAACTCTAGTGGGTAGAGCTAGCATTGGGCGTGTTCCTGTAATATTATTGTCGGCCAGCAGTTCAGCTGCACTGAGCCAAAAATTTTGTTTTATTTTGTTTTTGTTGTTGTTGTTGCTGTTGTTTTTAAATTGCAGTTTCTAAATCTGCGGTGTCGGTTGTACGTGCTCGAGAAATATTTGGTTGAAATATTCAAATTCTGAAAGCTAAAAAAAGAAAGACGACGCACAGCTTAGTTTCAATTTTAAAAGAATAAAAAACGGCAAGGTGCTCTCTCTCTCTCTTTCTCTCTCTCTCTCTCTCTCTCTCTCTCTCTCTCTCTCTCTCTCTCTCTCTATCTCTATCTATCTATCTATCTATCTATCTATCTATCTATCTCTCCTGAAAAAAAATATTTCCTGTTCAGTTGAACAGCTTGCGGTTGACATGCTTTTTGCTCATTCTATTTCTGTTTCGGTGTCCATATTGTTCTTTTCAACTCATCATACAGCTGAGTAAATTCGGAAATGCATGAAACGCAATTAGTGCAAATTGTGTAACGTGGATGTGGGAGTAAGGGATAGGGGGAGGGGGTGGAGAGAGTTGTGCCAAAATTTGATTGTGGACATTCCAGACAATCCTGTATGTTCTAGGGACAGGCAGCTCTTGATTTTAAAGTTTTTTGGTGCTATTAAAAAAATTCCTACCTGTTGTTTTTATTGTTGTTGTTGTTGTCGTTGTTGTTGTTGTTGTTCTTTTTGTTCTTGTTGCTGTTGTTATTGTTATGGTTATTATCCCTATTAGTGTTGGTGGTGGTGCTGGGTTTTTTTTTGGGGGGGGGGGGGGGGGTTGGGGGGGGCGGGGGTTGGTGTTATAGTTATTATTGTCGCAATTGATGTTGTTGTTGTTGTTATTGTTGCTGTTGCTGCTATTGCTGTCATATTGTTGTTGCTGTTGTTGTTGTTGTTGTTGTTGTTGTTGTTGTTTCTGTTGTAAATGCTCTTTTTTTCGAATTGTCATGTGCGTCTGAAGTCTGTGGGGAAACAATACCACTTTCACTTTGCAAGCTTTGGCCCTGATTGAATTAAAACAAACTCCCAACATAACTACAATGCAGGACAGATGCTTTATATTTGAATTTCTGTTGTTATCAAAGATCTAATGATCTACGTTAAAAAAATGATGTACATTGTTACTGACTGCTTTATTTTTTTTTTTATTTCCTTTTTTTTTTGTAGGGTAAATTTAATTCGCCAGTGTTTTGTATGCATAAAGGAGGAGTGGTCTCGTTCTGGGTTATCTACAAATCCGTGGAATTCATGTTGATGCCAGACTCATGTTTTATATAAGCAAAGAACAGAGTTTTCCAGCAGATTCGAAGTATAAATTTAAAAAAGAAGTGTTCTCTCTATACGTTCCCTTAACACTTTCCTCGTTATTAATAAAATTGTCTACTTACAAAATAGTTCGAAGAACGGTAACTCAGCTTCCAGTAAGCCTTTTTAAAATCACTGTCTATCTATTTCTTTATGTATATATAAAGCTATCTATTTATCTATCTACCTTCTCTCTCTCTCTCTCTCTTTCTCTCTCTCTCTCTCTCTCTCTCCCTCTCTCTCTCCCTCTCTCTCTCCCTCTCTCTTAGCCTCTCTCTCACTCTGTGTGTGTGCGCACGCGCAAGCGTGTGTGTGAGTGTGTGTGTGTGTGTGCGCACGCGCGCGCGCGTATGTGTGTGTGTGTGTGTGTGTGTGTGTGTGTGTGTGTGTGTGTGTGTGTGTGTGTGTGTGTGTGTGTGTGTGGTGTGTGTGTGGGGGGGTACGTTTGTCTCTAAACCTCAACCATTGATTTTTAAAAGTCAACATATCTACTCACTACATATGTCGCATTATTATATTATTATTTTATCTCGTTTTCCTCATGTATCACAAATATCTGCTTGTTTGTACTACAACTGCATCGTCATATATCACATTTTCATTATTTTCTGAACATTTTAGCAGGAAATGCTGAGAATGCTAACGTTTACTAGCTTATTCTAAACTTGCTGCGACATTTAACGCTCACGAGTATGCCTACACGTTGTAAGAATTAATCTTATTTAAAGACGCACTAGCCATCCACGTCTAGGTGCTATTTGTTTGTCTCTCTGTCTCTCTGCCCATGCCTCTGTCATAACCCTCTCTCCCTTTTCCTTTTTCATCTCATCCTTACCCTCTCTCTCTCTCTCTCTCTCTCTCTCTCTCTCTCTCTCTCTCTCTCTCTCTCTCATATACCAAAAATAGGGACTTGGGATCTCTCAAAGCGAACGAAAAGCCCTCCAAACTGCCCGTGGCACGAGTGACCTGTGACCCGGAAATATTTGAACAATCTGCTTATCCAATCGACGGCGTCTGAAAACGCTCATCTTCAGCCCGGTTCCCTCGCCGTGCAACCTTTAGAAATGGCAGCAATAAATTCGAAATAAATCATCCAAATTTGACACCTGTTCCCCGACAGAGTGGGAGGTCCAGCTTTGGTAGAGTCATGTTCATATCTTCTGCCCGAGATCTGGGGGCAGTCTGGGAGTATTTGTAAGCGGAAAATGAAATCAGTTTTAATCAAACACGCCGACGGTTTTGGTGGGGATGAGAAGGAAAGTATGGGGTGAGGAAGTGTTGATTCTAAGCAATCACCATCAAAAAGACATCCCCCATCCTTTCCTGGAGGATTGGATGAAGAAGATGGTGGAGGGGGAGGGGAAGAGGGAGGGAGGGAGGGAGAGGAAAAGATTGAGAGTGAGAGAGGGAGAGAAAAAGAGGGAGAAAGACAGAGCGCCCGAGACAGAGAGAGAGAGAGAGAGAGAGAGAGAGAGAGAGAGAGAGAGAGAGAGAGAGAGAGAGAGAAACGGGAGAGAAAAAGAGAGAGGGGGGAGAGATGGAGGAAAAAGAGAGGGAGAGAGAGAGTGGGAGAGAGAGAGGGGGAAGGGAGAGAGAGAAAGAGAAAGAGAGAGGAGGTAGAAGTAAAAAAAGGGGAAAGGAGAGAAGAAGAGGATTGCATGTACAGCAGAATGACGGAACAGAAAAAAACCATTTACTCTATAACGTATGTCTTTAAGAGCAAGAATATAGATCAACATATACGCCCCAGCAAACGTTTTCGTATTTGCAAATGTTCGTTTGTGTGTGCGTTGATGAGTGTTGTGTGTGTGGGTGGTGATTGTAGTGTGTGTGTGTGAGTGTGTGTGTGTGTGCGTGTGTGTGTGTGTGTGTGTGTGTGTGTGTGTGTGTGTGTGTGTGTGTGTGCGAGAGAGTGAAAGGGAGAGGGGGGAGAAAGAGAGGGCGATAGAGCGTCGAGCAGAGAGAAGAACATGATATTTCTATATTCCTGTAACCCATCCTGTTCAATATCTTTTCTCCTCTAGACTTTATATAATCCGTGCAACCTGAGGAGGGTTTGGAAGGGAAAGAAAATGTGAGGCAGCGTGATGGAATCAGGCTCTCGTCAATTTTTGGGCATGTAGAGTTATTGGTATCACCTGTCTTTATTTGGATGGAAAAAGTATCCAATTATCTTGAATGCTAGTCAAGATATTTACGAAACAAAGAGGTGGGGGTCACCTGTTTTCAGCGGTAAAATTAGTAAGAAAATGGCCGCCAAAGGTTAGTCATTTCCAAAGCTTAAGAGTCCATGGTAACTGCAAATTTACGTTTTCTGTGCCTTTAAAATCAATTTTTTTTCAAAAAAATCCACACAGAAATGAGTTCTTTAATGGGCATGAAAGGTGTTGAGCCAAAAAACAAAAATTTAATAAAAATTCACAAACCTGCGGAAAAAGGCAAG
>NW_004797399.1:618053-619508 GCF_000002075.1 Aplysia californica
AAAGAGAGAGGGGGGAGAGATGGAGGAAAAAGAGAGGGAGAGAGAGAGTGGGAGAGAGAGAGGGGGAAGGGAGAGAGAGAAAGAGAAAGAGAGAGGAGGTAGAAGTAAAAAAAGGGGAAAGGAGAGAAGAAGAGGATTGCATGTACAGCAGAATGACGGAACAGAAAAAAACCATTTACTCTATAACGTATGTCTTTAAGAGCAAGAATATAGATCAACATATACGCCCCAGCAAACGTTTTCGTATTTGCAAATGTTCGTTTGTGTGTGCGTTGATGAGTGTTGTGTGTGTGGGTGGTGATTGTAGTGTGTGTGTGTGAGTGTGTGTGT
Source organism: Aplysia californica (assembly GCF_000002075.1). Lineage (NCBI taxonomy): Eukaryota > Metazoa > Mollusca > Gastropoda > Aplysiida > Aplysiidae > Aplysia > Aplysia californica. The sequence continues at coordinate 618,384 of NW_004797399.1, forward strand.
GTGTGCGTGTGTGTGTGTGTGTGTGTGTGTGTGTGTGTGTGTGTGTGTGTGTGTGTGTGTGTGTGCGAGAGAGTGAAAGGGAGAGGGGGGAGAAAGAGAGGGCGATAGAGCGTCGAGCAGAGAGAAGAACATGATATTTCTGTATTCCTGTAACCCATCCTGTTCAATATCTTTTCTCCTCTAGACTTTATATAATCCGTGCAACCTGAGGAGGGTTTGGAAGGGAAAGAAAATGTGAGGCAGCGTGATGGAATCAGGCTCTCGTCAATTTTTGGGCATGTAGAGTTATTGGTATCACCTGTCTTTATTTGGATGGAAAAAGTATCCAATTATCTTGAATGCTAGTCAAGATATTTACGAAACAAAGAGGTGGGGGTCACCTGTTTTCAGCGGTAAAATTAGTAAGAAAATGGCCGCCAAAGGTTAGTCATTTTAAAATCAATTTTTTTCAAAAAAATCCACACAGAAATGAGTTCTTTAATGGGCATGAAAGGTGTTGAGCCAAAAAACAAAAATTTAATAAAAATTCACAAACCTGCGGAAAAAGGCAAGTTTCTTCATTTTGATTATTTTGACGAGAGCCTGATTCCACCACGCTGGCTCACAAATTATATTTGCACTGGAGGCGTGGAGGGAAGGGGGGAGGGGAGATACAGGATTTTCTTATCTTTGAGACGAATGAATGTTTAGAGGGAGAAAATAGTTGGGATCGAGAGAACATGACAGACAGGCTGACAGGCAGACAGGTATAGACAGACCAAAGCATTTTTAAAGGAAGTTGAAAAAAGAAAGACAAAAAGAAGGAGAGGAGCACAGAGAAACAGAGTTGTTCAATCCTATAGCGAAAGAAGCGCATCCCATATTTTCTTGTTGAGAAATAAATATGTTTCTAGGGATATATTATTTATTATGAAAACTAGAACATTGAAATTAGTCATTTAAGGGAACCTTATCCCATATTTACAATGCAACTTACTACATCTATATTATTATAAGAAAGGTAGGAGGTTTTGATCAGTATTTGTTTTTTGGGGGTTTTGTTTTGTTTTTATTTGTTTTGTTTTTGTTTGGGTTTTTTTGGTGGTTGGTTTTGTTTTGTTTTGTGGGTTTTTTGGGGGGAGGCAG
>NW_004797399.1:620409-621347 GCF_000002075.1 Aplysia californica
AGAGAGAGAGAGAGAGAGAGAGAGAGAGAGAGAGAGAGAGAGAGTCAAATACGCGTATAATCATTCGTATTTTTACATACACAAAATTCACTAAAACAGTTACGTTGGACGTAGAGTCAGCACCAAGTAACAAACCAACACACCAGATTAGACCAAGATGAGAACTGAAATATGAGAACGCGCCGACATGCTTTGAAGGCCGAGTTGCTTCTACATTCTTGGAAAGCTTGAGTGGCTAACATCACAGAAAAGTGAACACTGGCCCCGTTGGTATAGCCTAATACCTCTCACACCTTCGCTTTTGGACAGTCTTTCTGCCAACCGGTCCCCAGTCCTCACGGTCCCTGATCCGTTCTGTCATTCCCTGTGCTATCGGTTTCAATCAGTTTGAACAAAACCGGTTACTCTGAACGCTGTCTCTGGTTGTAACTCGGCTGACGATAACAGTTCCCAGATAAAGAACCTATTTCGTGTGTTCGTTTGTCTGAGTGAAATTGAAACGCCCAAATCTTGAGCCGGAGTTGACAGAACGCGCTTTTGTGGGAGTTGATTTCGTTGTACAGCTGCGGGAGCCGTACCGACACGTCTTCTGTCTGTGGAAAATTTGAGGAAGAGTTAGATTAGAACACAGCATATTACTATGGGTGGTTGGAGGGTGCTGTGGTGTGGTTTGTTCCTTTTTTCCTTTCAAACGTCTATCGTCCTTCTCTCTCCTCCTCCTCCTCCTTTTCTTGTGTTCGTTACTCCCTTGTAACACCTCTAAATTTTCGGCACTTATATCAGGTATATTATTGAGTTGCAAGAGCCGCAAAACTCTTACTAAAACTAACAGAATACGCTTGTATTATAGTATCCTAGAACTTTCACTCTGAAGTATTTCTGGTTCACTATGGAGCAATTTGGAGCTAAATGAAGAGCAAGGAGGGAGGGGAAGGGGG
>NW_004797399.1:623279-627818 GCF_000002075.1 Aplysia californica
CACGCACACACGTAACAACACTTTTCCCGTAACATCTCACTTCCAACACCTCCATTTCGCCCCCTCCTCCTCCTTCCTCCTCCTCCTATCGCTGACTGAAAGCTTCGGCCAAATGCAATTATTCGATCATCAGCAAAGTCCTTGATTGACCTCCTCCCTATCAATATTGTCTCGTCTCCCGCGATCTCCCTCCCGTCCAGATACGAAGTCGTCCACACTATGAAAAGCAATATTGTTTTAGCCCCTTGCCAAATGACGAGACCGCCTCGCCCCGTCTTTCTGTCACTCTTGGCGCCTGGGGCAGAATTACTTTTGCGTTTGTAACGTTCTCCATCGCTGCTCTAAATATTAACACGTCAGCGGCAGGAGAAATCTTCGAACCTTTCCGGGGACGACTCCGAACTCGGTGATCTTCAGTCTTTTGGGGACAAGATTGGTGTCATGAAAACTAATGTAAAAGTAATGGCTGCCTCGTTCTCAGTGTTCGTCACTGGTACTTCGGCTGTAGACAGACGAAAGATTAAAGTCCGATTGCTAGTGGCCGGTTTGATGGATCTGTCGTGTGCTATGTGAGAGTGTGGGAAGGGGGTCGTTTTTCGTATGATTTTTGCGGGGGGTTTGGTTCTTGGGTGGAAAGGAAAGAGGTGGTGTTTCATTAATATACCGTAACTATTTCTGTACAAGTCATAAGTAATTCCATCAACGTTGAAGTTGAGTGTAAATATGGTGAGAATTAGATAGAACATCAGGGCTTGAAACACTTGTAATGGGATTGTGGGTTTTTTCTTTCTGGTGTGACGGTGTAACTAATGACGTGCGAGACACAAAAACAATCAGAGTATGACGTCAGTAGAAAGAACTGCCAATCAAAGTGAAAAAGACTAAACAAAAAGTAATCCGTAAGATTTTGAAGTTAAGATAAATTCTCAGCTGTAAGGTTTATAAGTGGTGAAGATATGTGGCAAGATGATTACATGGGAAGTCGGGACTTTGAAATTAGGTGCTGTTTTCCAGAAGTGGTAAACCTTGTCTACTAGTATCTAAAAGTTGTTTCTTTTTTATTTGAAATAAAATTCGGTGCGTTTGAATTTAAAAGAAATTACAATAGATCAGCATGACTGTTGAGGACAGAGAGAGTTTTAATAATGATGCATGCACCGTGTTAGGGAAATAGCAGTGGTGTCCACTATAAAGCGTGTACGTGGCCTATGGACTTAATTTTTTAATGACTATAAATGAGTGTCTGTCTATTGAATGAAAAATTCTGCTATCGCCCTAATTCGGGGATATGACTTTTAAACTGTTGTTTCTCTCCCCCCATCGCGCCCCTTCTCTCTCTCTCTCTCTCTCTCTCTCTCTCCTTCTGACTATCTCTACCTAGTGTAATGTTTAAATTATACATATATTATGTGTATGTATATCATCATCATCATCGCCTTTCTCACCCTGCACCAGGGTATAGGCCACGGACAAACACCTTCCGCATACCTCTATCCTGGGCTAGCCTCTTGATGTTATTCCATGTCTTCCCAGTTTTCTGCACATGTGTATGTATATTATGTATGAATTCAATTGCTGTGACCTGTTCCTGAATAATCAATGTCTTTCACTGACAATCGTTTCAGCAAATAAAAACCTCGATCTAGATAAAACAAGGTCTCTTACAATGCTGGTCTTTCTGTGTATACAGTTTTTCGTGTGTGTGTGTGGGGGGGGGGGGGTTCTTTCCACCGAAAGACCACTTTCAAGAGTTAAGTGCATGAACCCTAATGCAGGCCAAGTCCATTCTCAGTGATGCAGTAGAAATAATGAACGAAGTTGCAGAGCTAAATTGCCTACTGAAAGTGGATTTTAAATCTTTTGGGGCGACCAAACAAAAGGAGTTGAACCTAGAAGCTCTTCCAAAGTGGTCAAACGGCAAAGAGAGCGGAAGGCTAACACAATAAAGTGCTCTACCCCTCGGGACTCTCACCCCTGGCTTTAACCAATCAGGCCTCACACTCGACGGCCAATTCCGTCAACAGACTTCATCCCAGGGCAAAACACAGAGCCACTCTGGTCCTCCGTGATCCAATAAGCGACGACACTCTCGCATACGCTTCCGTCTAACAAGAATATGTTTTGTAGCGTCCAAAATGATTTCTGGCTGGGTCGGACTCAGTCTGGGGGATGAGCAAAGCCAATCCGCACCTTGTTCGCTCTGTAATAGAGTCAAGTGGGGATTCATTAGCCCCGGGCTTTGCCAGGACTCTTTCTACATCAGACTCGGTCCCCGAGACAGCACGCGAAGATAGTGTCACGATATTACACTATTGTCCTTAATTGTCTAGTGCTGGGAAGAGTCTCGGCCATTACTCTCTTGGTAGCTCCCAAGGCTGAGGAGAGAAGCAGACGACGATTTTACTTCCGGTCCCATAACACTTAGGGCAACCCATGCGCTCTGAACGAACTTTGCGGCGTTGTTTAAGTTCCTGTTTTAGAATAGAGTAAGCCATTTACAAGTGTCTGGTCCTCCGATGGCACCTTGAGCCCTGTCTGGGGCAGACTCCGATATGCTTCATTAAAAGTCGAAGTGATTTTGTGGGTTTCCAAAAATTTTATCGACTACTTTCCTTCTAACTCTAACCAGGCGAGCTATAGATCTAAAACGTGTTGGTCATAACACTTCGCCGATGACGAGTACAAACAGCGTTCTTTTTTGTTTGTCTCCATCATACATCCTAGAAACCTGAAGAACAAAATCATCTCATCAAAAGCAATAGTATGATTCAACCAAAAATGTTCCGTAATATATTTCTCCTGAAATACCCAAATAGAATTACTCTTTGCTAATTCGGTAAACATTCTTTTACATAACACTTCTCTGGAACGTTTGGCATTTCGTTGGTTTGGAAAGAAAAGTTTTCATTTCCAACGACTTCGGTCTCTTGATTTCTTGAACGTGGTGCGGTGTGGTGCAGGAATTCCCTATCCCTGAAGATTTCTCATTCTGAAGCAGAACCTAAAATAGTCACCTACCATCTTCTCCAGCTCACGCCTCTGTTGAGCTAATCTCACGCCAGAGTGAGCGCCCGTAGAGACGACAATGCTCCCGTCCGAACTGCCGGCTCTAAACCTATTATCGCCTTAAAGAGGAGGCGCTAATTAAAACAGATACGGTTATACCGTTCGGTGCGGCTAACACGTTTAGGGGGGAGGGGGGATTGGAAGAAGGATTGGGGAAGCTAGCCCGGATCTAAACGAATTTGAGAGGGTGGATAGGGCAAGGGATGCGAGACAGGTGTAGCCCTTCAGAACTAATTTCCTTCCTCTGATGAGCACAGTCCGGCCGGGGATTCCCCCGAGACGAAGCGGCTGTGATTAGACTCCGACCGGGTCTCCGGGTAAATAATGATTTGCCCTCTCTCCACTTGTCGTGAAAATAAGCATGGGGGACAATTGTTTTGTTTGTGACGCGTTTCCGGAATGTGAAGCCAAAAAGACGGAGTGAGAAGGAGAGAAAGGAAAGGGGGTGTAGTATCCGGAGGGTGAGAAAAGGTTGGTAAAAAAGAGCAGATGTCCTGCGAGACAGACAGACAGACAGACAGACAGACAGACAGACATGGAAAAAGAGAGTTAGAGGGGGGTGAAGAGGAGAAAGGAGGGAGAGAGAGAGAGAGGAGATAAGGGGAGGAAGGAGAGAGAGCGAGAGAGAGACAGAGACACAGAGAGGGGGAGAGAAAGATGGACAGAGAGAGAAAGAGAGAAAGAGACACAGAGAGACACAGAGAGACACAGAGAGAGAGAGAGAGACAGAGAGAGAGAGAGAGAGAGAGAGAGAGAGAGATAGGGAAAAAGGGAGGTAGAAAGAGAGCTGATGGGGTTTTATGGTCTGGCTGTTCTTTTGTTTCTGTCTGGCGATCTGTTTCGTCTGATTTAGCGCAATCAGTCCTCGGGTTCCCGCCTAAGACCGTAATGTCAGCCCCTCCCCCCGCCCGTGTCGCCACTGTCTGGACATCTCAGGACCCAGGGGTCCGAAACAATATGACACTGAAGACCTGACCAGTTTGATTGCAGTGCAAGATTGCTTCTCTGTATACATTTACTGGGTATAATCAAGTCGCTGGGATAACATGTGGACAGTAACGGACATTCGTGGAGAGCATTTCATTTGTGGATCTTTCTACCAATTGATGACGTAGAGAGCAGTTCATTTCTGGATCTTTACGCCAATAATTTGATGACGTTGGGAGAATATCATTTGTGGATCTTCCCACCAATTGGTGACGTAGAGAGAAGTTCATTCCTCGATCTTTCCACCAATAAGAAATGTAGAGAGCGGTTCCTTTCGGGTTTTCCTTAAATTGCGTAGCATGGTTCCAGGATAGAGTGGAGTTTCTGAATGACAATGATCAGGCATTGGTATTTGCATGGCGGCTATGTTTTAAGCAATAGTCTAAAGGTTTCGGTCTCCGTGACGCAAATTTTTAAAGAAAATATTCATTATATCCGAAAAATTTCTTAATTCGTCTCTCTCTCTCTCTCTCTCTCTCTCTCTCT
>NW_004797399.1:630057-631768 GCF_000002075.1 Aplysia californica
ACAGACAGACAGACAGACAGACAGACAGACAGACAAACAGACAGACAGACAGACAGACAGACAGACAGACAGACAGAGAACAAAGTTAAAGCTGTGCTTTCCTGCACTTCATACAAAGACTTCAATACCTCTCTATTTCAGAGTAAAGTTGCACTAGCTGACCTCCACAAACTTGATCTGTCCTTCTCCTTTGAATGTGAAAACTCCGGCATCCTGTAAAAAAAATATTCCGGAAAAGGCAACACAAAAAACTCGCTTATGTGACCTTATGCAGTTGCGAGCGCCGTAAACTCTCACTAAACAACACAATCAAGTCAAACTTTTTTCTTACTTTTATTGAACCGCAGCTTACTACATTTTAATTTGTAGTATGTGTCAATCGTTGAGCTTGTAGACCCTCGGACAGGAAAAGGCAAACTAAGGGCGCTCCGTCACCTCAATTGGTATCATGCCGGAATAAGAAGCGGTTGGCCCCGGTTTGAATCCCCAACTGGGCATTCTTGAACTCAGGTTGTTTTGCTAAGTTTTCAAAACTCTGAAGCTCATTGGTTATGTTTTATTGGAGATGGATTTTGAATTCCTGTAGCTCTGCCTCTTAAATAACCTAACAGAGTTGAAAAGTGTATTAAACCCTTAAACTTGCATTCCAAGGTAAATCAAGGCCAATTCCGATATCATTAAAATAATATTGCTGCTCATAAATCTTTTACTGATATCTTATTCTTTCTCAGAAGAATTATAAATTAAAGAATACCTACTTCTCAATACAGTCCGAACAATTTTTTTTTTAAACTTTTGTGACATAAAAAGACGCTGGGGTCTTGAAAAGGACATCTTTGAAGCAAAAATTCCTGGAAAATGGAGAATGCGCAAACGGGATATCAAGTCACGGCATTTCTGAACAACAGGAGGCAAGACACTTCCTCTGAATTACAAAGTTGTATCTGCTCCGTTCTTAGTTTTGAGAAATTTGACGTAAAAAATTTTGAGTTTCACAATGTTTCAAGCTTTTTCGAATGCAATTCTTTGAATATCTCGATAACGACTCCGAATAATCTTACGATTTTGATAGAGGAGATAAATCATTTGGTTTCTGGCCTCATGGTTGTAGTAACTCAACACGACCAAAAATGTTAGATTGGACTTTGTAATTCTGGGGCTGCGAAGAGTAACCAAGATTGCGAGCTTTGTGCAGGAAAAGAAAGACTGTGCACAGAGGGACTATCAAGAACGTCAACGCCGAAAGAGACATGCTACGTTTACGAAGACTTCCTTTTAGCAATGTTACTTTTTCGACGCTCCATCAACTTTTATTTATAACCTGCGTTTTATGAGGCTTAGAATAGGGCTTTGCAGAGGTTGGGTTATTTTTGTTGTTGTTGTGTTTATTGTTGCTGTTGTTGTTGTTGTTTATGAAGGTGTTCCAGGCCCTTATTTCCCACCTGTCTGGGTTTACAGGGGCTGTACGTCCTATCAGAAAGACAGATATATCTACTTTTTCTCGATTAAAAAAATTCTAAACCCTTTTAAAATAAAAAATCATTTCCTTTGGGGGTTTTTTAGAGATTCACTTTTAGAAAATTTAGATTGCACCATTTTTAAAAATCGTTATATCATAAACGCCTAATTTCTTAAGCTACCGTTGTGTACCGGGCTGAGAGACAAGAGCTCCCATCCTGCAAAACACCTCCTCCTCCTCTCCCCTCCCCCC
>NW_004797399.1:632456-634111 GCF_000002075.1 Aplysia californica
GGGGGGGGTATTTGACTAAGGTATTAAATTGGGTTTGGATCTTCAAATTGTTTTATAATAGATTTACCTTTAATCCTGAAAAGTAGTGTAAACATTTCTCACTATTTCCGATCACTGGAAGAGAAAAGTTACTGAATTTTGGGAAAACTCATTCCATCACTCGTAATATGAAATATTATTTTCTTAAGTGAGATTTGAAAAATCAATCCCGAATTAGGTAGGATAGATGGAGGTCTTGAGCGTCCTATCACGTATAAGAGGCTGAGAGGAGAAGCTTTCTTGGATAGGCGAGAAAATTTCGTAAATCGGTTTTAAGCTTTGAGCCAAAACTAAACTTTCTTGTGATTTTTTTCCTTTAACTTTAATGATATAATATTGTTTATGTCAACCGGACAACGAAATATTTTATAACATGAGCATAATATGAAGGTTTATTTTTTTCCTTCGTTGGGTCTTTTTATCTAGATCTATATTTTCTCTCTCTCTCTCTCTCTCTCTCTCTCTCTCTCTCTCTCTCTCTCTCTCTCTCTGGTATGGTATGGTATGGTATGGTATGGTAGGGTAGGAAGGATGGGGTAGGGTAAGGTGTGGATTACTGGCGTCTACGATGACTAAATCATTGGGCTGCTCGCTATCACACATAGAAGGCTTAAGTTCAATTCCAGAATGGGGGAGGTTGTGTTCATGGAGTCCCTCCGTCAGCTGATGGGATAATGAACTCAGCGTGGGTTGACTCTATCAGGCAGGATCGAAGCAGCCCTGCCCTTTATTATCTAGAGTGTGTTAAAGGGGACGTAAAACACTTGCTTAAGAAAGAAAGAAAGAAACTGACAAACTAACAAACAAACAAACAAAGAAACAAAGAAAAAACAAAGAGAGAATTAAAGAACCAAAGAAAGAAACAAAGAAAGAAACAAACAAATACCTGCTTCTGTGGTGTAGCGGTTAGGAGCTTTGCCTTCGCACGCAGGAGACCCGATTTCAATTCACGTGTTGGGAAATTATTTTATTATTGAGCGTCTCGGTCTTTCTAATGGGACGCTGTATGTATTCCTCTCAGCCTGGGTTCGCAGAAAAGCCATCCTCCTCCTAAAAGATCTAAATTTTGTCGGTATTGATGTAAAAACACCTAAATAAATCAAATTAATTAATTAATTAATAAGCATTTCGGTCTTTTTAATGGGACGTTGTATGTATCCCTCTCAGCCTGGGTTAGCAGAAAAGCCATCTTCCAAAAAGATCTAAATTGTGACGACCTGGGTGAAAAACACCTAAATTTAAATAAGATTGATTAATTAATTAAAATTAATTGACTAATTAATTATTTATTAATTAGTCAATTGATTAAGTATTAATTGATAAGATAAATGAATAAACGGAACATTGGACTGAATGCACAGGTGGACACGAACGAGCGCAGAGACGGTCAGCGCCCTCTAGACTGGTTGTCCTACGTGTCTCCGGCACGAGATGAGGAGGAGCAGAACATGGAGGCCTATCTCAAGGACGGGGCTGTCTACTACAGGTACTGAAACTTGCTCAGTGTTCGTTACTTGCTTCCTGTTTGATGTGGTTTTATTTGTTGTTGGGTTGTTTATTTGGTGGGTTGTTGTTGTTGTTGTTTTTGGGAGGGAGTTGTTTGGTTTTGTTTTGGG
>NW_004797399.1:634789-639988 GCF_000002075.1 Aplysia californica
ACCATCCCCCCCCCCCTTTTGCGTGACAGAACCCTCCGCATCGTCAAGTCCGGCGAGGAGCTTCTGGTGTGGTACAGCAAGGACTTCTCACAGATACTGGGCGTCCCAGAACTACAGACCAACTGCAAGAGAGGTCAGACAGGCTTGTGTTCTTGTTCGTGATTTGTTTTTGTTTTTGTTATTTTGGTTATTTGTTGTTGTTTTGTTTTGTTGCGTTGTGTTGTTGGATTGTTTGTTTTTGTTGTTGTTGTTTTTCAGGGGGTAGGAGTATTTTGTTTGTTTGTGTTGGGGGTTTTTTGGTGCGCTTGCGCTCGCGCGAGCGCGCGCGTGTGTGTGTGTGTGTGTATGTGTGTGTGTGTGTATGTTTGTTTGTGTGTGTATGTGTGTGTGTGAGTGTGTGTGTGTGTGTGTGTGTGTGTGTGTGTGTATGGTTTAGCGGGGGGGGGGACTGTTTTGTTTCGGAGGACATTCTTCTTGTGTTGTTGTTTTGAGAGATTTTTCATGTGTAGGGTGGTTAGGTGGAGGATTGCTGTCGTTGTTGTTATTGTTGTTTTTGTTTTCTAGTTGGAAGGGTCTTGTAGTGTTCTGTCTCTGCGTTTTGTTTTTGTTATGATTTTTGTGTTGTTATAATGATATGAGCATTTTTTTGTTGGTATTCTTTTTTTTTAAATCTTTTTCTGGTGACTTTCTTCAAATTTGCTTAGTTGATATTTTTGTAGAATTTAAGAGAAAAGAGTTGGGATGCGAAAGCAAAAAGAACATTATATTCGGGTTTTCCAGCTTAATAACTCTGATGCTCTTGAAAAGCGGAAGTGGGGGGGAGGTGGAGAAGTTTTCTCTTCAGATCATCTCGTTACATTTTCTTTATTTCACGTTTTTTTCTTTGCTTCTGATTTTGTTTGATTACTTTTTTTTCTTTAAAGCAAAATTTTAGTTTGAAATACGATTGGTTAACCAAGGGAACCATCGTGTTCTGTCTTTAAGAAAGTAGCAGCAAACTGGTAACAGTAGCTATTCTTTCTGTAATTCTAATAACTTATCTGATGATTCAAACATCCTTCAAAACACAATACTTCTCTCTACTTGTATCAGTATACTCATTCTGTAACTGTTTCAAGTTTCAAGTTCGTTATACTGAATATTCGTAAATCAATGGACGAAAATATTTTAGGTATAGTGAGCTATAGTTTTACATAATGCCAAGTGTGTCAAAAACACAATTGTTCATGGTTTTCTGTAAAAGAAAAAGTCTCTTTCTCAGTAACGTCACACGTTTCCTTCTACTCTATTTCAACAGATGACGAGCAGTTCATCTGCAGCCACTGCGGAGAAATGTTTGACTTCCCGTATCCTCTCAGAGCCCACCTCAAGTACAAATGTTCTTTCACCATAGACAACAATCCTCATAGCAAACTGCCCATCCAACTGCCCGCTCCGCAAAACTTGATTGTAAATCCGAATTCGTTTTCAATGGAGGAATCAACAGAAAACTCACAACCGCCAAATCTAAGTTACAGAACAAACAATAACACTATGTTTAAAATTTCGTCGAAGAGACAGCACAGTGACTCTATTGATGCAGAGTTTGACTCTAAAGCAAAGAGGGTGAAAACAGAAGATAACTTTAGCAGAGTCAAAAAGAGTAGTGCTATTTCACATTCCATAGAGGAGCTCAGCAAAAGTTATGTCAGCAAAAGTCCTGAGCAGACGACAAGGGAGAACGGCCTTGACACTCACACAGCCAATGTCAGCGCTTTCAGAAAGGTTGAAAGGTCACATAGCCCAGAGGCGATGGATCATCGGCTTGGCTCTCCAAACAGCTGCCTGCCTGGTCTCAAACCGGTCAACCACTGTCTTCGAACACCTTCCCCTGGCCCGACAGTTGCTTCCAGCCCTACCTCCTCTACCACCCCAGGACCTCACACGCTTCCAGTACACGAGTCTCGACAGTCTTCTCCAAACGCCAGACTGTCTGCTTCTCCCAGCGACGAGCCGTCTACGTCATCCATGCCTCCCCCACCCCCTCGAGCACCCATCAAGTCAATGACATCGGGACTTCCCACATCTCGGGCAGATTACCCTATGGCCAACGCCTCCATAATGGGGCTCTACATGCCCAGACTCCCCATGTTACCGGCTTCCGCGCCTTTGGGAATTCCCGGTGGTAGTATGATGAGAGCGGGAAGTTCCCTTGGTGGGGGAGTCCGACTACCTCACTCCGCCTTCTCCGACCAGATCCCCGCAGGCCTGCTGGAGATGTGTAGAGCTACCATACCCACAGTCGGGCCGCTGACAGAGTCCTTTGTCGCCAACATTAGAAACAGTAACGTTCACGAGACATTGGCCAAACAAGCTCTGTTTGCTGACAGACATATTTCAAGGTAATGGTCACAAATCTTACACCCCCCAACATACAACTGAGAATACTAAATTTATATCAGGAGAAGGGAAGGAGGTTGGGGATATTTGATCTGCAAAATTTAAGCATGAGTTTTTTTTCTCCCTATCACGATTTTTAAAAATTTAAGAAGAAGGGCTCTGATTGCCATCCATGGCGAATGGGACTTCAAGAAGAGTGTCACAAGATGAATCACACCAGGGCCATCTGAACCATACACATGTTAATTACTAATTTAAGCTCCAAGTGCATCCACTCTGTTGTCTACGATTCACCAATTTGCTACTCAAGGAAGAACAGTAATCCAATCCGACAGACTTGAAAACAACGGGGAGGTTGGGGGGGGGGGGTTGGGAAAGTCACATTTTCCTTCTAACTGAAAATTCAGACCCGCCTAGACACGTCCTACTTCTTTTACGTGAACAATTATTTGAAGATTTTGTGGTTTACGTTTAAAATACTGGATAAGTGGTTACTATTAAGGTTCCATCTTTTTATGTCATCACTGTGATGCACAGTAAGGATTTGAGTTGCACATCACCAGCCCGTAGTCTTCTAGTCTTCTGTTGTATTTATGATGTTAAAACCACGTCTACCACCACAGCTGGTACTCCGTAGTTTGTATGGCAGTCGATTTGTCCTGCAATGATGGTAGTATTTCTGTTTATGATCATCTCTGTAATGGTTTGTTAACGATCATAATACCTGGCTTTTGTGCTGATTTTTCCATTAGTCTCTCTCTCTCTCTGTCTCTCTCTCTCTCTCTCTCTCTGTCTCTCTCTCTTTTTCTCTCTCTGTTTCTCTCTCTCTCTCTTTCTCTCTCTCTCTCTCTCTCTCTCTCTCTCTCTCTCTCTCTCTCTCTCTCTCTCTCTCTCTCTCTCTCTCTCTCTCTCTCTCTGTCTCTCTCTCTCTCTCTCTCTCTCTCTCTCTCTCTCTCTATCTTTCTATATATCTATCTATCTTCGACTCCTGAGAGGTGAAGTTTTCAAGAAGTATAATATGTGAGGCAGCGTGGTGGAATCAGGCTCTCGTCAATTTTTGGGCATGTAGAGTTATTGGTGTCATATTAAAGCGTGTTCTTTAGTCTTGTGTTTGGATGAAAAAAAATATCCATTTATCTTGAATACAAGAAGGAGGTCGGGGTCACTTGTTTTCAGAGGTAAAATTAGTGAGAAAATGGCCGCCAAAGATTAGTCATTTCCTTAGCTTAAGAGTCTGTGGTAACGGAAAATTTACTTTTTTTTTGTGCCTTTAATCAACGTTTTTCAAAAAAATCCACACAGAAATGAGTTCTTTAATGGACATGAAAGGTGTTGAGCCAAAAAAACCAAAAATTTGATAAAAATTCACAAACCTGCGGAAAAATGCAACTTTCTTCACTTTGGTTATTTTGACGAGAGCCTGATTCCACCACGTTCCTTCACATACATCTTCATCTGTGTGCTTGGATACTGTATCCCACTAAGCCTTGGTTTGTCCTGACAAACAGGGTGGAAGAAGCCAGACTCTCACCTGGACAATAAAGATGTGTCTTATCTTATCTTACCTTATCTTATCTCATCTTGTCCCATCTTGTATTATCTCATCTTGTCTTATCTTGCCTTATCTCATTTTGCCTTATCTTGCTTTATCGTATCTTGTCTTGTCTTTTCTTATTTCATCTCATCTTATTATGATATAAATTGTGTTGATGAAGGCATTAAACACTATTATAGCTACAATCCTTACGACTCAAACAATAATACAAGCAGGTTAACCCAGATTCCGCTAGTTTCCAGAAATCTTGACCTACACCAAAAGTGGGCATTTCCCTACCTGTAGGAGAAGTTAGGTTTCATTGGCGTGTACATTTGTTTGGTTATAGAGAAAACTCTCCTTGTGTTTTAAAGAAAACTGAACAAGGGGCAAAAACTACCTTCCATTTTCTCAAAACAGCATTTTTCGGGATAGCCCCCTTGTGCATATAATCGACCATATTATGTAGTCACCCTGTCTTATTGTCTTGTTATTGCCCTCCCCACAGCCTTGGTTTCCTCAAGAGCACCAACCCAATGGTAGAGAAGTTATTACAGAGCACCAACCCCACCCTCCTCTCCTCCCCCATCAACGCTCTCAACCTATCACAGAACTGGTGCGCCAAATGCAACGCCACCTTTCGAATGACTTCGGACCTCGTCTACCACATGAGGTAAGATCATTTGTTTTTTCTCACTTACTCACTCGCTGACTCATTCAAACGCTCGTTCATTCATTTACTCATTCACTCACCAGATTTTGGTTCACCTTACATGTATATATACTCGTGTACATACAATGAACGTCGAAATAATTAAGTTTATTAGCATACAGGAACTATGGCTTGTTGGCTCTGGCAATGAAGACAACAGTTCTCAGTAATGAGAGCAAAAACACGCTAGATGTCGCTGAGCGCATGGCACTATCGTCAATAGTTTACTATGGGCGGTAACTAAGATAAACTCTAAGTCTTGAATTTGCAGTGAGTTCCCTCCCCTTTCTATCGTATGGCCTGAAGTCTGCAGTGTTATTAATTTCGTCTGGTCTTCCTGTACGTTGTTTTTTTTAACTCAGTTTTGCAAATGGGCCTATACAGCCGGACTCCTAAATTATATATCAGACATGGGCAAGCGTTCCCAAATTGCAGGACCGATTTTAATAAAGCTCTTCGGAATATCTTGCGCATCAAAACAGTCGAAAATTATATGAAATCGGTTGAAAGAAATATCAAAGCTCTCAAAAGTGAAACTAAAACTGACAATATAGAATAGCATGTTGCACAATAT
>NW_004797399.1:643141-645641 GCF_000002075.1 Aplysia californica
ACCCACCCCCACACACACACATTTTGAGACCCTGTATGTGCGCATGAGTTCCCAATAGAGGGCTAACTTTTAGTTTTAACAACACTACCTGGAATACCAAGAGGCGACATCTCTGACACTCAGATTAACGAATAATTATGACCCGCCATTGTCTATGGTAGCTAGCTGCAGCTGGCACGCATTTTGTCAAATGTCACCAAATGTATGTCTGGAGCGCTTAAATTTGCCAACACACTAACAGCTATTAGTTGTGTATAACCTGACTTAGATATGGTGAAGAAAGAGGATGTTTTTATTTGGGGCCGTCCCGTTACATCAAATCACCACTCCCACCTACAGACGTGGGGCAAGAATTATTGAGTAACCCACGTAACATGATAACGAAGGCTTTCGGCACAAACACCAGCCTGAAACAGCCATAGATGTGGGTGGTTGGCAGGTGCCATGGTGGGGTTTGATCCTTCTTTTTCTTTTCAACATCTATTTTCCTTGACATCTCTCCACTCGCTTTTCTTTGTAAAATGAGTGTTACTCTTAAGTAACATCTCTAATATTCGGTGCGTATGAGACCCATTTGTGTTGCAAATGCCGTAGAACTCTTACTTAAACTCATACACCCACGGCGAAGGAGTCACTGTTTTGTTTTATTTTTGTACCTTAAAAAAAACGAAGACACAATATTATTATGCTGATCCAAAAAGCAACACGCCTGGCCCATGTCCGACTATTATTGCCCCTCGACACCTTCCTGCGATTCAAGGTGACAGAAAGAAAAAATAAAAGTTAATGAAGAAAAGGTAAAGTAAGAAAGCAAAAGTAAGAGGAGGGGCCGGAGGGGGGGGGTCTAATATCAGTTAATCATGTTATCCAGGTTTAAGTAAAAAGCATTTCATCAGCCAAAGAAATCTTAATACAATTTATTAAACTGCGCAGTTCATATCTTAGTACAGCCGCGTGCGCGTGTGTATGTGTGTGAGTATATTTGTGTGGAGGGGGGGTGCATGTATGTGTGTGTGTTTGTGTGTGAGTGTGTGTGTGTGTGTGCGCGCGCGCATGTGTGTGCATGTGTGTGTGTGTGCGTATGTGCATATTTGTTCATGTGTGTGTGCATGAGTGTGAGTGCGTGTGTGTGTATTTATGACTATGTGTCGTGGTGTGTGTGCCGAAAGTGTCATTTAAGTCCTACTTCATTTCCTCAATCACAAGTCACTTAAGAGTATGCCTTGTCGGTCTGCGGTTAGTTGTTGCTGTTATCTTTATACAACTTTGGAACGTTATCACACTGAACAAAAAAACAGAAATAGAGCTGACGAAATGAAACAAACTAGAAACTAAATTGTGCTATTAGCTACTGAGAAGACAGCTAGGGGGGTGAGTGTGCTTCAACCCCAACTAAAATAGACGCACACATAAACGCGTACACACACACACACACACACACACACACACACACACACACACACACACACACGTGAGTAAAACGTGAGACATAAATTAAGCCAAACCATTCCCTTCAAAACCCACCCGCCCCCAACACGGCCTGAGACGTTGTTCGCAAAGTGTGACATTTCTGAGTAATTCTAATTTCTACGATCATAACGTTGTAAAAACGTCTTTGACCTCAGTATAAAGTGACAGACATGAACAGATAGTGGTAGAATTTCAAGTCAGTTTGTGAGATGCTAATTTCATTGCGATAAAAGTCGTAGATCAGATATCTCATGAAGTGTCAAAAGATCCCCTGGTGTTTTAAGATAACCTATTAAAATTGTCAAGGCTTGATCGCCACACAGTTTTTCAGAAAGTCTCCGAAATCGAATCACCAGATACAATTCTTCGTAAACACCCGATTGTGAATTAGAAACGAACTGACACGAATATCGCAAATGTTGTGTGGGGGGGGGGGTCTTCAAGTTTTGTTTTGTGTGTTGCTTTTAATGCAAGACGGAAAGGAAGGGGAGGGGGTAGTTTAAGGTACACTTTTCTGCAACGTCAAAAGGAAAGGAAGAAGAAAAGAAAGCGCATCGTATTGAACTATGGCCACATTTTACTTCCCAACGAGTGAGACGAATTACATTTCGTTTATTTTGTCAAATCAGCAGTTTGAAGGAGATCTACTTAGCTACTCACCAGCCAGTTGTGATTAGGAAAAACTTGTGTGGGTGTAATTCACTTGATTTTACTTGTCAACTTTTCAGCGATAGACAGTAATACCGCCATACGTACGTTCATATTTTTGCTGCGTCAATGACATTTTGGAACTGACTGGCATTCGAGAGTACGTGCAAGATGAGCTTTTAATCTGAAAGTGAAAGCTTAGCTTGAATCGTGAAAGCCTTGTCGGCTTTCTTAAGATTAATAATAAAGAGAACATGTATCATATAACAGTCTTGGCGATTTCTCTGCTGTGTTCATAGCTCTGCTCATAAGAACTGCTGTGAAGAACTTAGATGGAGACTTTACGGTTCATTCAAATCAAAACAAACAAGTAAAGAAAGCT
>NW_004797399.1:649050-651421 GCF_000002075.1 Aplysia californica
GGGGGGGGGTGGTTTGTTTTGTTTTGTTGTTTGTTCCGGGTTGTTGATTTGGTTTTTTGGTTTTGTTTGCTTGATCACTGTTTATTTTGTTTTGTTTCGTTGAGGGGGTGGGGGGTGTTGGTATGATAATGGTTTGGCGGTTTATTTGTTTGACTGTATTGTAAATTCCCCTCTAATTCCCCTCTGTACAAGAGGTCTTTTGCTGCTTTTCCGGTTAAAGCTAAAAATTAGAGTACTTACAGCACAGTCGCACTTCCTATATGATATTCGGGGAGTAAATTACGCACAGCAATGTCTTTCGTGGTCTTGTATTAATGTAAGCGTCTTTGACGCCCCCATCGACACAATTAGGTCATTTAGGAGGAAGTCTTAGACCTTGCCTGCCATGGCCGCCAGGGCTGACTGAGAGGAACGGATACAATATCCCACCATATTGACCGGTCGAGACACTCGATAAAAATAATCCCCAATCCGGAATCGAACTCGTGTCATATGAGTGCAACAGCGACACGCTTAACCACTACATCACAGACGCCGGATTTTCGTGGTCTGACCCACAAATGGATCATGCAGCAAAGCTCACAACGTGAACGAAATGGTTTTTATCTGGCTTATCCTTATTATATAATGTGTAGGCCTAATCACACCGCCGTGAAAGAAATATTACTGTAACATAGCTTTTTGAAAAAAATAATTAAATTCATTTACAAAGACAAAGAGACAAGTTTGCTTATTAGTGGCCTGGCGGGCAGTGCTTTTGTGTATTAGAAAGGTTAATTATGCCATGCTGAGTCTCAAAATGTTGGATTAAATTGGGGGTTTTTAATCAACTATATTAGCAAAATCAGTGGTGGGAGGCAAATGGTGTGACTGTAACTGAATATTTTGTTTTGTTTAACTATTGTCTTTCATCCATCCATCCATCCATCCATCCATCCGTCCATCCATCCATCCATCCATCCATCCATCCATCCATCCATGCATCCATCCACCCATCCCATCCATCCGTCCATCCGTCCATTCATCCATCCATCCATCCATCCATCAATTCATCCATCCATCCATCCATCCATCCATCCATCCATCCATCCATCCACCCAGCGAAGATCTTCACCGTCAATCCATGGATGGCTGGTCAACAAGACTGTTGCCGATTATCGTCAGAAATAATTAATCAATTTGTTTGATTCTTTAAAAAGAAAATTGAGTACATAGATAGTATAAGGACCATTATGCGCAAGGAAAGAGTAAGACAGACAGAAACATAATGGCAAGAAAAGAAGTAGGACCTACCGGTGGCACCCTCAAACCTTGCACAGGAATAGATTAAGATAACAACTGCAGGTAGAACGGCGAGGGATATAGTGTTTTATTGCAGAGAGGTCCGCGAAGAACAAGAACAAGAACAAGAAGAATACGAAGAACACGAAGAACACAATGAACACAAAGAGCATGAAGAACACGAAGAAGAACAAGAACTAGAAGAACAAGAAGAACAAGAACAGAAACAAAAGGAAGAACACGAAGAACGCAAAGAACACGAAGAACAAAAATAACAAGAATAACAAGAACAAGAACTGGAGCAAGAACAAGAACAAGAAGAACAAGAAGAACAAAAAGAACAAGAAGAACAAGAACAAAAAGAACAAGAATTTAATCTTAATGTATATAATTTTACTCCCTTATCGACCCATTTAGGAGGCGGGCTTTCGACCCTGCCTGTCAGGGTCAACCCGGGCTAAGAGGGAAACACCACCCCAGCAGAAAGAGCGAGATACTCAATACAAATTTCTCTCTCACTCGGGAATCGAACCCGGGTCTCCTGCGTGAGACAGCGAAGCTGTTACATCACATTTGCTGTAGAAGAAGAAGAAGAAGAAGAAGAAGAAGAAAAAGAAGAAGAAGAAGAACAAAAACAAGAAGAACAAGAACAAGAACAAGAACAAGAACAAGAAGAACAAGAAGAAGAAGAAGAAGAGCACACCACTCTGGAGTGTGTTCTTATACAGTAACTCTCCCGAGGAACAAGAATGATATTGCAGCATATCTCTCAAGGACATACGATAGGTTTCATTACATGAACAGTAGTAATATATTATTCAAAGCTTTCAAATACAGTCAAAGAGTGCTTTTTATACGTGCAAGACATTGGATGAAGATTTACAAATGTGTGCGTTCGTTGTTTGTTTGTGCTTTGCGTGTGTGAAGGGGGATAGGTGGGTAGGAGTGCCTTCATTTGTTGGCGTGTTTGTCGGTGTGTGCGTTTATTGTGTATGTGTGTGTGTGTGTGGAGGTGGGGGGGGTAGGTCGGTGGGTGTATGTGTGCGTGTGTGTGTGTGTGTGTGTGTGTGTGTGTGTGTGTGTGTGTGTG
>NW_004797399.1:653072-654316 GCF_000002075.1 Aplysia californica
CCCCACATGCCTTATGGGGAAAGTTTTGACGTAACGTACCAAGATAAAAATCAGTACGCTGTTCCTCCTCCTCCTCCTCCTTCTCCTCCTTCTTCATGCCTTATGGGGAAAGTTTTGACGTAACGTACCAAGATAAAAATCAGTACGCTGTTCCGTGCTTCTCTCGACAACTTGCTACGCCCACATATCTACGACAAGCTGCTCGTATGCACTAAGCCCAGAACAACAACAAATTTGAGGCAGCGTGGTGAAATCAGGCGCTCGTCAAAACACAGAAATCGAACAAACAGGAATTTTTCCGCCACTTGGAAAATTTTAATTGAATTTTAATTTTTTGGCTCTACCTCTTTTATGTCCGTATACAACATATTTCCAAGTGAATTTTACAGAAAAACAATTAATTAAAGGCTCAAAATATGTCATATTTCTATTTCCAAGGACTCTTTAGCTATTGGAGTTACCAAACATTTGCGGCCATTTTCATGCTAATTTCACCACTGAAACAAGGCTAACTCACTTCCTTCAATCGCAAATATCTTGAGTTCTATTCAAGATAGATGGATCTTCATTTCATTGGACGCAAGGCAAATCAATCAGCTTTTGTTGTGATACCAACAACTCTACATGCACAAAAATTGACGAGTGCCTGATTCCACCGCGTTGTGACACAATTTTCAGGGGACTGAAAAAAAGTTTAACATACAGTAATTGTGAAGCATTCTAGATCTAACAAAATGAGTTACTTCTCGGATTGGATAATCTGTGTCCATAATAATAATTGCATTTATATAGCGCATAGTCATGCTCAAGAGCATGTTCTATGCACTTTACAACTATTATTACCCCTGCAGTCCCTATGAGAACACTCAAAAACATTCTTGGCTTCTGTGGAAGCATACAGTGCAAGCTGGGGATTTCACGCTCTCAAACACTGTCAAACTGACAAGATCGTTAACTGTCCATTGCCGGGTACCCACTTCCATAATCGATTTTAAAAGTATTTTGAGTTATCCTAGTTCAGAAATATCTACTCTATTGATTTAATACACTTCCAAGTGTCTAAAATATCTATAACATCCTGAAAAATGGCATTAAAAGTAGTAAATTCTGCGAGATTTTGAGGACATTGATTTGAAAAAAAATCACTTTATCATATAAGTCCAAAAGCCCTGAGATTTTTAAAAGATTATCATCTCAACTAGACGAGTGAAGCTTACGACCTTTGGCACTATTATATATATATA
>NW_004797399.1:658287-659758 GCF_000002075.1 Aplysia californica
ATTGCTGTTGTTGTTGTTGTGTTTGCCCTTTTTGTTGTTGTTGCTGTTTTTGTTGTCGCTATTTTAGTATCATCATTATCTTTATTGAATATAATCTACCTCCTCTATGTCTACCGCCTGGGCAAAGCTGTATCATGAATCTTTAAGATTGTCTTTCAAAACGCAAAAGGCCGTCAAAAGGCCATCATTAGCTGTTATTTATAGAGAAACCGAGGAACAGAAAGAAGAAAAAGAAGCACCAGCTTGAATCTTTCCAGAAATAAGTTTTTATAAGTCGTGATTACTTCAAGAAGCAAAGGTAAGAACCTGTGTTTTCTATGGGGAGCATAAGAACCATACTTACAGGTAAATGATATCAAGAGCTTCCCAATAAAGTTAATCAGGTCCTAGATGTAAGGAGCTCTATATACAACTGCCCAAGAATTAACAGGTAAATAGCTATAAAATTACAAGTTTCGTCATGATTGAGAAATAACTTACATAGCTAATTAGCTAAACATTCCCTTTATTTTTTAACGTACTCCACATAAAAAGCCACGCATTGTTCACATCGTGCATGAGTAAATGCATGCCATCCCTATAAAAGGTTGCGTCTAGCGACAAAAATCAATCTCTGGCGTACTCCACAAAGTTTGTATCATCTGTGATTTTTTTCTTTCTTCCTCGTTGTTGCAGTACAGATGGAAGTCTGAAGAGGCAAAATCAGACTGTTATCCAAAAGGCTTTCATCATTGGGTTCTTGGACGTCACCAGCAGGGACAGTTCCTGTGTTGTCATGTATATTTGCCTGCATCATTCCAATACTGTCGTGTAAACATAGAAATGCTGTGCCTTGTGCACATGTGGTCATCTGTCTGCTGTTTTGGAACTCACCTAACTGACACTTTTCTGTATCCCAGCTCCTTAAAGACATTTCTCTGAACGGTTGACTTAAAAGGTTTAGGGTATCAGCAATGTCACGAATTTTAAACCTTTTATCATTAAAAAATGGACTTTCAGCGCCCCATATTTTGTTTATATTGGCAGACAGATTACGGCCCTCAATTTGCTTATCATATAGATTTGTATGTCCTTCTTCTTTCAAACAGAAATTGCCTCAATGATAGACCTTTGACCTCCGAAAAATATTCTAACCATAAAGATTTTCAAGGTCTGCCTGAACTTCAGTGGAATGTTTCCCTTTTACGCGAGGAAACCGAATAGTCTCTTCTGTTGACCAATTTTGTTTAGGGGTTGTCATCTTTGTTGCGATGTAGTATACAACATGGTTGTTTTACAGAAATAAAACATTATTATTGGATAGTCATGGGCATCTTCTTGTTACTTCTGGGAGAGCTTCGAAAATACGAGTACATGCAGTACCGTCAGGTTTCAATTTTACCCAGTCATGGTCTCTCCAGGCAAAAAGGTAAATACCCTGAGCAAAAAAAAAATATATGAAATGTGGCAATCCTGGGAAAAAGAGAAGGGG
>NW_004797399.1:663295-667260 GCF_000002075.1 Aplysia californica
ACACACACACACACACATACACACACACACGAGCCTCGCACTCTTTTTTCCACCACAGTAATTTCGCCATTGTGCAATTTGATGTATGTTCTGTGACATACCTAACATATTTTCCGAATCTCTGATTATTTTTTATTTCATTTTTTCAACTCTCGGCAAAGTGTTCAAAAGAATGCGTGTCTTTGTGTGTGTATTTATGTGTGTTTCAGCATGTGTGTAAATTCTGTGAATGAGTGTTTGTGTAAGTATGCTTGAATGTGTACATGTGTCTGTATAATATTATTTGTACATGCGTGGTTTTTTGTGTGTGTTTGTGTATGTGTCTGTATTTGCGTGTGAGTGTATGTGCTTGCGTGTGCGCATGTGTGTCGTTGTGTGTCTGAGTGTGTCTGGATGTCTGTATGTAGGCTATGTGTCTTAGCATGTGTGTGTGTGGGGGTTTCTTGTGTGTTTGTATGTTAGCGAGTGTGTTTTTGTGTGTTTGTGTATGTCTGTTTATGTGTGTTTATATGTGTGTGTTTTTGTCTGTTTTGTGAGTTTGTGTGCTTTTGTGTGCTTTTGAGATTTTTACAGTATGTCCTGTTCAACGTACCCAGTTACCTCAAAGTCATCATTCATCAACCTGGAATACAGAACTAAATGAAATAATGTTATAACTTTTGTATACATGTATTATCATCTTCTTTTATCACTAGTGATTAGAGGTAATGTTTATAAATAGGTTTTGTCGGTGGTTGGTGGGTGCTCTGGGGTGGTTTGCTCCTCCTTTCTTCTTGTCAGACATCATGTCCCTGGGACAGGCAGTTTACACAAATTTTCCCGTTTGCCTGGGTCCTATCGAAAAAGAAAGTTAAATTTGGAAGTCCTGCCTTTTAAAAACACAGCCGTTGTCAGTGTTGCATTGGGCACTAAACCTACAATACAATTTCGCACATAGTTTCGTCGACATGTGGAGGCCCACGTTTATGATCCGTAAGTTTGTTCTATTTGTAACCTCATTGACTGTCAATGAAAACGTTTTATTGTAGGCATTCTGTAGTAATTTTTACCGTGGCCTCGTATTTCCCATGTTGAACAAAAAAAATTCTATTAATATCTCTCAAGACCAAAAATAGACAATTCTCTTCTACCCATCGTTACGCTGTTTGTGCTTTGGACAATAACGATGAATAGAATGTCATCCCGTCTTTCTAAGGCAAAAGATTATTGTCAATGCATTATTTCAAAGACTGTAATATTGTCAAGTACGAAGGCCGAGAGGTGTTTCGACTTTTGAGCAGTTTCCAAACCTTCTTAAAATTAAAGGGGGGGGGGATTCTTGCAAGGTATTTTCTTATATACACGCTGGTTTCATCTCTAAGCGGTTTGGCATCATCCCAGAATTATTCTTTTCTGTCAGAGTTCTGTGGCGACACTGGCCACTAAACGTAGAGAAGGATTTTACTGCTGTCCCACTTTTCGTTCTAACAAAGATAGCACATAATAAGAACATTCTAAATTAATTATTAGTCAAAGATATGAAGTGGAAGTTTTGATCCAACAATTGCATAGGTCAAACCTCACCAAAATTGGTCGATGTTCAGACGTGGGCTCAAAACTTATTTTTTTTAAATACGCTATATGCATAAACAGCCAAAACACCTACATAGCAGATCCTCCATATACTATTTGGAATACATGTATCACTTAATGCACTGACAAGTCTGCAAGTTGTTTGAAAGCATAATATTATACATGACATATCGCTACTTTAGTTTAGTTTTAGTAGAGATTTTACGGCGCTTGCAACTGCATAAGGTTATATGATATCGCTACTTTAGAGCTACAAAGTTCTTTCTGACATTTTTGGCCGTTTTGGATGACAAAGACCGTGAGGTCAGAAACTAAATGTTCTATCTCTTCTATCAAAATCGTAAGATTATTCGGAGTCTTTGTCAAGATATTCAAATAATTGCATTCGAAAAAGCTTGATACGTTTTGAAACTCAACATTTTTACGTCAAATTTCTCAAAACTAGGCACTAAGCAGATAGCACTTGGTAATTCTAGGGTAGTGATGTACTCATATGTCGTATTGATAAGTCCACAGCGTATTTCCGTGTTTCCTACTAATAAAAAAGAGTTATTTCGAAACGTTTCCTTCTCTTTTAAAAGCGTCTCCAGAAAAAAATTAGTCTCACCACAGAATCTCTCACCACAGGCGCTGATAAATAAAGACATTGGGTTTTCATTTCATAAATAGAATTTCATTTAGAATTAACCCTTACTTCTACTTTGTCTAAACAGTACCATATGTCACTCACCAGGAATAGTATCTAACGGACAATAATATCGACCTCGCCTCCGGCATTATTGAACAGTTTCTTTGAGTATCTCCATAGACTTGTATTATGATACCCTAGATCGGGCACTGTCATGGCCGCCGCTCACTGCCTTACATACCCTGTGCGTGGCTATTGGGAGATTGGCTTGGTTCCGGTCTGGTCGGGTCGTTCTCTTGTGGTTTTAGTGCACACTATAAAATAAACCTCTGCCGTTCCTATATCCGATTACCCGGATACAATCGAGGCTGCGGTCTATTTATCTAAGTAAGCGAATGCTATACAGGGTGCCCATTATCGCGATCGGATCGGATCGGTTCTATCGGGTTTGCTCGCCAGATTGAGGGCACAATGCGGCTATCGTGGCACAAACTGATCGTCTAACTCGTGGCCTCAAAATCAAAAGCGTCTGTTTTCAGGCGACGAGTCGGACGATCAGTTGGCGATCGGTTTGTCGATAACTCAATGGGCACTCCGTATTATCAAAATAGCAACACTTACCGTTCACACCCTTGAACGATGGCTTCCATGGCTCTTTTCCACATATCACAGTTTGCATGTTGCCTCCCATAAACAAGGGAAGCATCTATCTGTAGATCTCAATGATCTTCTCGAGATCGACGGAGCCCATTTTGTTATGTTATCAAATGTAATTTGTTATGGCATTTCGCGCGAAAAAGCCCGACCGTGACCTCGCAGTGTCATGATAGTTACATGACGAGTAGAGTACAAAGCCTTGTTGTAATTAGCTGTCCACAAACCGATCGACAGGTTCGCGCCCTTTAAAAGTAAAAGCGAACGCGTTTGATTTTGAACGCCACAGTCAACTTCGTTCGGCTTGTGCCACGATGGTCGCTTTTCGTCCAAAATCTGGCTAACCCCACCTACCGAACCGAACTAAACCTGTCCCCGGGGTTTTATGCACCCCGCAATATTTGATCATTTTTTTCATAATTTCTTCTATTTTCTTTTATCATTCTTTGTTAAAATTAATAGAATCGCATACTCTCCCATTTTTTAGCTCAGTTTGCATAATTTCAGAAATGTTTCCGCATAAAACCGCGGGGACAGCTAAACCGCACCGAACCGATCGTGCCAAAATGGGCTCTTATTCTTTTCCTGTACCGCCAGGTACTCAGGACAGAGCAATCGATACCACGATTGTCTGTCCTCTGACACTTTCTCTAGCTTTGACACATCCAGACTCTGGGTGATTGCCTCATCCTTGATCGCACTTCTATAACAGCCAATTGGTCTACCTCTTCTTCTTTTTCTCAATAAAAAAAAAACTTGGTGGTGCTGATGCACACCATTGACGCATAAAGGAGGGGCACTACACCAGTCTCGCTGGAGTCGAGTACGCACACAATCCTTCTCTCCTTGCCTTTCAGCTGGTTCCAAATTGAGTCAAATGGTGTTTCCACTGTGAACCAGAATTGCTTTGGAGCGTGCTGTCTGGGATATTGTACTAACAAGTCTATGGGTTTCTCAAATAGAGGCAGGAGTCATCTGAGGGCTTGTAGTTCACAAACTGTACAATTAGTTACAAAATCACGACATGGGCTTCTGTCAGTCTGGCTCGTATTTCTTCATTTCACGCCTGATTACAATTCTTGATTTTCACACTCCGGATATTATTTATATA
>NW_004797399.1:668397-669507 GCF_000002075.1 Aplysia californica
ACAGACAGACAGACAGACAGACAGACAGACAGACAGACAGACAGACAGACAGACAAACAGTTGGGCAGAAGGAGATCTAAAAAAGAGACAGACGGACAGAGACCTGAATATAAGACAGACAAACAGACAGATATACAGACAGACAGACACCTAAAAACTAGACAGACAGACAGACTGCCAGCCAGACAGACAGACAGACAGACAGACAGACAGGCAGACAGACAGACAGACAGACAGAGAGTATCGAATTATCGATTTTTGTTGATTATTTTTTCTTCCCCTTAGCAAAGGTTTGACATTCCGTAACATGTGCTTGCAATGTTCCTACGCTCTCAGCCTCTATCAGGTGTAATTTCCTTTACTCAAGTGCTGCGTACAGGAATTTGGAACGTTCAGATAGCAATTGCTTTTTTATATTAACACGTGAGGTGAATTTCTGTAGCATCTTGACAATATTATCCTTGAGTAATATGGGGTACGTCATGATAAGCTTTATAGGGGGTGCCGACATACGCGATCGCGCCGGGTCGGGTCGGGTCGGATCGGGTCGGGTCGATCTGGTAGTCGGGGTTAGCCAAATTGTGGGTGCAAAGTGGCCATCCTGACACAAACCGATCGACTCGGTCGATGACCTACGAAAACAAACGCGTTTGTTTTCAAGCCTGCGAACCGCGCGATCGGGTGGTTTGCAGCCAATCACAACAAGGCTGAGACACGTGTCCATGTTGACACTGAAAATCCGGTGGCGCCCTCTTCGAAAAAGTGCCGACTTTGCAAACAGCTACCATACTTGTGTGACAAAACTATGAAAGGGAAACTAACAAACTGTGCTATTCCTATTGTTCTTCTGGAGAAACGAAAGAGAGCTTCAAAACAAAGACTGCAACACCATCTGAACCAAAGCGCGGACTTCCGCGGACACTTTTTATGCTCAGTGAACTAGCGCTGTCTTCTTATGAACGATCTTTGATAATAGAAAGTTATCGATGTAACTATTGTAACCATGTCTATGGGATTCCAGGCTGCCGCAGCACTGCAACAGGGAACTGTAGAAAGAGCCCTGGTAGCCATTGATGTTAAAGATTTTTCTACTTTAACTTCCAAGTCGTC
>NW_004797399.1:669607-670526 GCF_000002075.1 Aplysia californica
CGCCGATGTCTGTCGCAGATCTGGCACTGGATGATGATGATGATGATCCCAGTTACTCTTTGTTTCTCCCTGTTACAAACACTATAAGAAGGAGAGATGGGGAAGAAAGATCTTGGTAGCAAAGTAAGAGCAAGCCACACCAGAGCACCCGCTGACCACCCAATAACGTCTGTCTGAAGCCAGTTGAGTCCAGTGGCCTGGAGGAGGGACATGACAATGTGTGTTCTGAGGGTGTCTGCCACAGAGTCACTGCTTGCGTCGCTTTGGTCTTTCTCTTGCTCTCTTGCAAGGGGGGGGGAGCTCTCGTGGTCTAGAGGTTACGGTTTTCACCTTTCGTTCAATAGGTCCTAGGTTCGAAACCTGACAGTAAAGGAACATTTTCTCCTCTAGAATTATTTATTTTCTCCATTCACCTCCTTTCCAGCTCTCTAGCCATGTTCAGTCGTCTGCTTTCGTCTCCACTTTCTGCCCTGACCCCTCGCGCCTTTGCCCCCTCCTCTGGGCTCCTGATTCTTTCTGAAGCCTTTCTACTCCTTGGCTCCTTCTTACTGCTGTCTTTCAGGCACACCCCTGATCCCATGGTAAGTAAGATCTAACCTCATTACACGCAATCTAAGAGATAAATTGCCCTGACTTCTTGCATGCGCCCCTGAATTCCAAAAGACCTTTAAAAAATCTCAATTTTCATATGCGACAAATAATTTTGAAGAGGTGTTTTCCATATAAACATTAGTATTAAATTACAGTCTGGGCGGGGTCTCTTTCATTAGAACAAAAACGGTTGTTGAATGTGTGTTTGTTTGAGGGTGGTGTTTTTTGGTTGTTGTTGTTTTTTGGGGGGTTTGTTTGAGGGGAACCTATTTTCTTCTTTTGAACTGATTGCGGGGGCCACAAGACTGATTTAGATTGACTAATTATG
>NW_004797399.1:671436-675903 GCF_000002075.1 Aplysia californica
GTATGGGTAAGTATGGGTAAGTATGGGTAAGTATGGGTAAGTATGGGTAAGTATGGGTAAGTATGGGTAAGTATGGGTAAGTATGGGTAAGTATGAAAAAGCATCTTGTTTATGATCTGCATACCTTCAGGTTTTTCCCAATAACTTTCTCTATGTATATGTAGCCATTGGTGGAGAGTACATTTGCGATTTTTTTCCTATACTCTCTCGTGTATTGTTAGCACCACGCCTAATAGTACAACTGAAGTAAAAATGAATGTTTCAAAAAGCAAAAGTACGCACCCATTAACCTCTTAATTTCCTTCATTTTCCATGTAAGGCGGGGTGACATTGGGGAGGGTAGCATTGATTGACATTAGAGAACGAGGCGTCTGTTATGGTAGAAATGTTAATGTCTAATGTATAGAAATACTCATCTGCTCAAGTTTGAGGTCTAGATATACATATTGTGTGACGTTGAAATTTATGTATGTATGTGTCACGGCGCGGTTGAATCAGGCAATCGTCAAGTTTAGGGCATATGAAGTTATTTAAATCGCCTTAAATCTTATTCAATTTTCTTGCTTTTGGTGACAAAATGCTCATCTATCCTTGAATATCTTGAGATATTTGCGACTGAAGGAGGTGGAGGTCGCCTGGTGTCAAGGGTAAAATAAGCAAGAAAATGGCCGGCAAAATTTGGAGACTTCCAAAGCTTGAGAGTCCTTGTAAACTGTAAAGTTACATTTTTTAATGCATTTTAACGACCCTTTTCAGTAAAATCACCAAAGAAATGTGTTTTTATATGGACATAACAAGGTGCTGAGCAAAAAAAATGGGGAAAAGTGTTCAATGGCTGGGGAAAATGTTGATTTCTTTGATTTCATTATTATGACGAGCGCCTGATTTCACCATGATGCCTCACGTATATCCATGTCGTATGTCTACAAATATTCATCTGCTCATGTGCGAGGTCAACTTTGGGGTCGTATACCATTTGTACTTTCTTTCCCTTCCTGCGTCCGTTTCGTGATGGTGAGGCCCACGCATGATGTCAGTTCCGACTTCCGCAGAGGGAAGCTTAGAACATTGTTAAAATTGTTAAAAGTAAATGTCGGCCCTTCCCCGCCTCCCCCGCCACCCCCAATAATTAGAGATGTTACAAGGGAGTAACAAACGCAAAAAAGAAGGAAGAGAGATAAGAACGACAGGTGTTTGATAGGAAAAACGGAGAGGACCACATCAGAGCACCCGCCCACCTCTCATAATATGGCACATCGAGGTGTTTAACCTTTGTTTTAACAAAATAACATCGAAAGCTGTTCAACTACTCTATGCTCAGAAAGTGGGGGAGTTTCAGGAGAGAGAAAAGATTATTACATTGTCTTAACAATTGTACCTAGAGTGCGCTCAAAAATTCGTGGCGCAACTTATCCTGAAATATGTCTTTCACGGGTGAATCAATGTCACCCATACTTTCCACAGCAGTTTGTGTCAATTTGTCGTAACTTAAATATACAGGGCGGTCCCCAAAAAAATTTACAACTTTTTTTCTAAATATCTGGCGCAAATGTTGTTCTAGAAATATGAAATTTGGAAGAGACAAACTTTATTAAAAAGAAATTTGTTTGACATAAAATTCATGCAGAAAAAACGTATTTTCAGAACGGAAAGGAAATACAGAAAAGAACACCAATAAATGCAAAATGCGACAATTTTTTTTAAAAGACACTCTCACGAGGAAAATCATGAGACGATTGGTTTGATTTTTGTCTTCTTTTTCTCTATATCATCTAATTTTTCCAACCTTGTGATATTAAACAATATTTAACTTCTCTTAGGAGTTAAAGAACTAACATTTTTGTTCTGGAATTTCTAAAACAAATGCTCCACATGTCCTCCTTTTGACTATAAACATCTTTTAACGCGTCATTTGAAATGCTCGATGACAGCCAAACACAGTTCCCGCGGCATGTTTCTTACTTCATCACGGCTTGCTTGCTTCATAACTTCAATGTTTTCAAACATGGTTTTGAAATATCCTTTCCTTCAGATAGCCCCACAAGAAAAAGTCTAAAGGATTCAAGTCAGGAGAATGCGGAGCCCAAATGTGTTCACTTCTGCGACTGATCACACGATCTCCAAGATGGTCAGCTGGTCATGTCATTTATCTGACAGAAACGTGGCGATTGGCCCCATCTTGTATGAATCACTGGTCTTGGCGATCCTAGTGCCTGTGTCTCCCCAAGTCCGTCCAGAATTTTTCACGACATTTTGTGGTAATGCGTACTCTTGTGTAGTGTAATAAAAGGGGACAAAAGCAAATAATGGGTTGTTTTTCTAATGCGCATTATACTGCATAATTATTTAGTGGAATCATCTCATATAATATCAGTCAAATTCCTTTTGAATGAGGAATATTGTGTTCAAATTTGAAGATGAAAGCTTCAGTGTGGAGGAAAATATTTACGAAAAAAGTAAAGTTGTTTTTTTATCACCCTGTATTTTGTAAAACTTGTTATAAGAAATAACATTTTATAACGAGCACGTTTTATTGTTGTTGTTGTTGTTGTATTTTTGGAAGGAGTTGTTTGTTTGTTGTTGTTGCTGTTGTTGTTGTTGTTGTTGTTGTTGTTGTTGTTGTTGATGTTGTTGTTTTTGTTTTGTTTTGTTTTTGCGTTAATGGTTCTCAAAAATTCAATTGCTTTTAAAGAGGATATTGTCCCCGATGTAAAGCTTTTGAAATTTTTGACAATAAGTTGCGCCACGAAATTTTAACTGCACTATAAACGTTATGCATCTTTTCTTGCCTCTTACAATATTCAAAATTCGAATTTTTTAAAAATATTTCTCGAGTTCATGCATTCCGTACCAAATTTTTTTTTTCAAGTCTTCTTTTTGCGTTCCTCTCCGAGATCTGAGGGGTGTTCGACCGCTGGTTCTCTAACCTGTAACAGCGCAGATGACATTTGCATATGTGACCGTTTTTTCCACCTCGTATTTTCATAATTTTTGGAATTTATATATGAACAGCTGCCGGACGATATAATTGTTTTACTCAGCTGCGTGCCTCGAACAAAGTAGGCCACAGAGCGGTCAAATGCCCAAACGCCAATTCCGGCTTGATATTATGAAATATTCATAGTACAGTACAATGTATAGGCTTTCTTTAATAACAACCTGGGTCAGCTGGGGATGAACCTGCACGTTGTGGAAAAATGTACGGCAGAATTGTTCACACTGGAGGTCTAGTTTCTGGGTTAGTTCTTGTTCATAGGATGTTTCTTTGAGGAAATTGAAATTGGCCTCTGTGGTGTAGCGGCTAGGCTCCTCGCCGTCACACGCAGATGACGAAAGTTTGAAGAGAGTTCGAGCCCCAAGTACGAAGTTTTTTGTTCTGTTTTTGTTTTGTTGTTGTTACTATTTTGTTTTTTGTGGGGGGGGGGTGTCTTTTCTTTTGTGGAGGTGGGGGGGGGTTGGTTTGTTGGGGTTTTTTTAATTGTGCATTCTTTTAATTGAGCATATCCGTCAAGCTGATAGGATATTGTTCTCTCTCATCTCGAGTTGGCTCTGATAGGCAGGATCGAAGCAGCCGCCTCCTTATGTTTTAAAAAAAGTCGAATGGGCCCTAAAATACCTACAATTTTATCACAATTTGAAGATAAAATGTAGGCTTCTTTTATGTAATGTCTGATTTACACACCATTTTATTTAAACTTTACTGAGCCATCAAATTTCGAATGTATTGTTGAGGGGGGGGGGGTGCGTAAGTGATTGACGACACAAAAGAAAGTAGTTTATTTAACTTAAAATTTCTTCAGCTATTTCGCTAAATTTTAAAATCAATTCAGTGTTTCCTGGGACGATCGGTTGACATTTACATTACCCTGCACCACGGGGAGATCGCATGGAAAAACTGCAATTTCTCATAGTATAGCCATTGCATGGCGTCGATCTTCAAGGTACGGGGCCCAGGGGTTGTGTAAGTTTGCTCGTCCAGGCGACAGGGGCAGTAGTTATTTTCCATTTTATTTAGCTTTTAAAGTAAGTGTTTTACGGTTTTTGCAACACCGTTAGGGCATATTATAAGTACCGAAGATTACTTGCATTTCTAAGGAGTAACATAAAAAGAGGGATAAGGACGATAAGATATGTGGAAGGAAAGAAGAAGCAACAAAAAAAAAAAACAGATCGCCGCCCAACCACTAACTCTACAGTATCAGTTTCAGTATCACTTTGTATGAATAAATAAAGAGTAAATTATATTATCATCACGTCTGCGTTTCAAACTGACGCATGCTAGGTGGGGCTTTTTTGTCATGCACTACAGAACTTCTCCCAGTTTTACTACGTTTGAAACTGGATCCTGTGGAGTATTGATTGGGGTTTTCCGCTGTTGAGTGTATTTGTTTTGTTTGTTTGAGTTAATGAGTGCACATCGACACAGCAACTGACTCGTTTGGTGCAAAGTGGGGGGGGGGGGGGGGG
>NW_004797399.1:676003-679226 GCF_000002075.1 Aplysia californica
GGGGGGGGGAATAGGACAGAACAGTAGGAAACAAAAGATGGAAGAAAAAAATGGGTAGGACCTACTTATAACGCCCTCCATTGCCCACCTGTTGCATTTAGAAGGCGTCGGTTCGAATCCTGTGAGGGGAAGTATTTTATTGAGGGCCTCTGTCTGTCAACAGCCAGAAGGCATGAACGAACTAAGGCCCACAGGACAGACCCGGCTCGCCAGCAGTTTCAGTCTGCAGTTTGATCGAATAATGAATAATTTAGTGCGTTAGTAAGTGCTGATATGTTTTGTTTTTTTACGGCTGTATTTCCATGTATAAAATTAATATACGGTTGTGAAAGTTCTTCTTCACGTGGTTGAACTGGCTTTTCTGGTTTTTGTGAAATATTTTCTCTTGTGTGAATTGTCTTGTGATTGGTATAAAGCCCTCAGAGCTTATACTAGTATGGGATAGAGCACAATATAAATGTAATCTATTTTTATTTCAATAAAAGTGGCCTCCAGTGAGTTGATAAGTAGGCTAATAAAAACAAACGGTCCTTCTTGAAAAGCAAAAGCAATAGTTTCTGGCCCAGTTAGAAGCAATAGATCTGATGTTGTATCTCATGAAATGCTTTTAGGTGGCATTATTAGGCTACAGTGTCAATTTTAGTCTCACGTTTGATAGATTGGGCATTCCAACGGATTTCACCCAATTTCTCTGGGTTTGACCTTGGAGATGTTCAGAATCGTTTAACAAACAACTATTCCTGAAAGACTTGATGATTTTTTTTCTCAAAGGAGGCCCTTACCATTTTGTTCAAAAAGGTGTTAACTGCAAATTTTTTATAATTTCTTAGATTCCTACAGACATATTTTCACAGACTTACATGGAGCCGCCGTTTTGAAAATTTCATCGTTTGACAAACAAAAATCAGCATAAAACACTTGCACTGGTGTGAAACTTTTCTGGCGATGGATTAAGTTGGTATCTGAAAACACAAAACTTCTAAACTAAATTTTTGGATATTAAGTATAAAAGCAGAGGGGGGTGTTCAATGTGTCTTTAAAAGAGGAGCGAAGCAGAAAATAGGTTAAAGTTTTGGGGCAAAAACATTGAAAGAAATAAGCATAATTCGTTATTCACACTAATTCTTCAATTCTGTTTTCATTATCCGAAACTTAGAAAGGCAGGCAACTAAAAGGTTCGTTGAAACATGGAACTTAATTCGCGTTTCTTATTTGTGTATGATGGTTCAAAATGTGCCGCCGCACCACCTTTGGTCTACTGTTGGTCGATAATTACGTGTTTGTTACGTCCTTAGAGAGCTACAGTGACCCGAGACTTGAATGCAATGGCCCATGCTTAATCTGCAAGTACAAGATGTACTCCGTTGATTTGCGAGACGCGGAGAGGGGGGTGGGGTTCGAAAGGACTGTCGCGACATGTATATCAAACCATCATCATCATCATCATCATTATCATCATCATCACCATCATCACCATCATCATCTTTTCATTTATTAAGCGTATATCTATGCTTAATAGCAAGCTCCGATCAATTTACAATCTATACATTATTTCCCCCAGCAGACCCCAGACTATTCAGAAACATCCTTGGCGTCCCGGGAAACATACAATGCAAGCAGCCGAATATGCGCTCAAACGCTAACTGACTACACTTTATATATATATATATATATATATATATATGCCGTTACCCCTACCGACCTGGATAAAGTGAGGGAGATTTATTAAAAGAGCATTAATTCCTACCGACACAACCTTGGAGCTCTAACAGGGTTCGAACCCATAACCTTTCAGGTGCAAGTCTGACAATGTAACCACTAGACCACCGACGCCCTATGTAGAGATAAACGGATGTGTAAACGGTTGTGGGTGTAGAACCTTTTTTCCATAGCGTCACATTTTATGTAATAATCCTCTTGTTTACTCTTTCAAATGTCAAGCTTGTTTGCTTTCTTCGGCGACCAAGGACGCAGGAAGAGGAGATGACTTGCAATTTGTAAGAATGATCTGCTCAAAATGTTTGTCAAAGGCTTGGGTGAACTCAATGCTTTGGGAGATGATAATGGCTGTTACACAATCGAAAGGTTGTGGTAAATCTGAGAACTTAATTGATTAAGAACAGGGCCGCACGAGCCATCCGTCACATGAAACGGAATAAAACTGTTCCACAGAACAAAGGGAACAAATGTTGTTAGAAAACAGGTCAGATATCGTGGTGAATGCAGGCGCTCGTCAAAATAATGAAATCGAAGAAATCAACATACTTTAGCCTTTTCGGCAATTTTTATCTTTGTTTTTCTTTTCAGTTAAGGGTAGGGGGGGGGCTCACACTTTTTATGTCTACTTAAAAACACATTACCGTATGGAATTATACTGAAATACGTTGGTAAAGGGTACAAAAAATGTAAAATGTGTACTTTCCAAGGAAACTACAGCTTTTGAAGTCATCAAATTTTGGCGGCCTGTAGTTCTACCTATGACACCAGGCAACCTTCGCCTCCTTCAATCGGGAACCTCGACTTTTATTCAATATACATCGGTATTTTTTTTTCCACCAAAAGCAAGGCAAATGAACAGGCTTTAAGATCACACCAATAACTCCATATGCCCCAAAATTGACGAGCACCCGATTCTGCCGTGTCGTGACAAAAACAGGATTATTTTCCCAGACATCATCATCATCAGTCTGTCTCGCCCCGTTTCCCATTTCAGAGCATAGAGCTCTAGCAAGAGTTCCCCATCTACAATAAAATCTGTCCTTGGCTTTACGCTGCTTTAGTATTACAAAGATCTATCTAACATTTTTACCGTTTTTGAGTTACTTAGACCATGAGGTCAGAAACTCTGCTTTATCAAAATCGTAAGATTATTTGGAGCCGTTATCAATATATTTAAATAATTGCATTCAAAAAAGCATCACCGTGTTGTGAAACTCAAAATTGCAAGTCTGATAGCCTAAACCTACCCCAAAAACGCCTTCTCCCTCCCCCTATAAACTCACCGCAAATTTTAATGGCCCCTGGTTTGTTGTAGACCACCGTGTAGAATAATTGTCCGACCGACTGGCCCGGTGGTAGATGGTTAAGTAGAATCGAAGCATCACGATAAACCATCGAGTGGGCACACAGACAGACGGTCAGACGGACAGACGGACAGACGGACAGACGGACAGACAGACAGACAGACAGACAGACAGACAGACAGACAGACAGACAGACAGAG
>NW_004797399.1:683090-684748 GCF_000002075.1 Aplysia californica
ATGATGATGATGATGATGATGATGATGATGATGATGATGATGATGATGATGATAATGATGATGATGATGATGATGATGATGACTTTTGTCATAAATTATACACCGACGTCTGTGGTGTAGTGGTTAGGCCCCTCCGTCGTCGCGCACAGAGGACCTGAGTTCGATTCCCGAATAGCGAGAATTTCTATCAAGTACAACTGTCTTTCTGGTGGAACGTTGTGTCCCTCTCAGCCCAGGTTGACAGACAGTGCCGATGCAGCCCACCTCCTAAATGATCTGAATTGTGCTGGTGGGAGTGTAAAAAAACACGTACAACTGCATTATATTATGTATGTTCACCAATTTCTTTTCTGAAAATGTTATGCTATTTATTTGAAAGTTCTCCACCAAAACTTTGAACACACGTTTGTCTTGGGGTGGGTTTTGTTCTTTATCTAGAACACCCACAGCTTTGCACTTGCAGGGTTTTTTTATATTGAGAAACAGAACAAGGAGGGGGTGAGAAGAGAGAGAGTGGGGAGGGGGAGGAGAGAGAAACAGAGAGACAGAGAGACAGAGACAGAGACAGAGACAGAGACAGCGACAGAGACAGCGACAGAGAGAGGTGGGTGGATGTTTGGCTATGTATGAGGTCTTTCAGCGGTTTTATCGATGCGTCTGCTCTTCCCATTCCATGCTCCGCGTTAATTTCTTTATCTGCATAGGGATTGTTATTAGATCTTATCGTTTATGTATTTTCGTATAAAATCTCTTCTCAACAGTGGCAAATCTAATATTTGCTTCACCTTTTTTATTACGTTTTATAATACAACTGGCAAAACCTTGCCAAGAGAGTGAAGTGACCTGAACGTTATTTGCTTTATCAATAAATTTATTTATGTAACCTTTTTTTCTTTGTTTCAATTTTGTATGCAGACTGAGCTTGTTGTGAAAGGCTGGTTTACCCTGTTTCACCTCCTTCGTTTGTTTTGTTTTTGGTATTTTTTGTTGTTGTTGTCTTTTTTTGTTTGGGGGGGGGTTGTGTTTTTTCGGATTTCTTTTTTGTTTTTGATTTGCTTTTTTTTGTTGTTGGGTTTTTTTCGATGACATGTAGACGTCGCTAAATTGAAGTTATTTTCAAAATAGCACAAACGTAAATTCAGTTCTCTTTTTAAGTTTCTCAAATTAAGAGCGACGATCTTATGGTGTTGTTTTGACGGGTGTTGGGGCAAAATTAAATCTAAAAATGTTTGAAGGAAGGGTGGCAGGGTTGTTTTCAATAGCTTTTTAAATGAAAATTCATTCACACTTCTGGACACTCTGCTGGCTCTATTGGTTTCATACTGGATCATGGTGGCTTACTACCCTGGTTCGAATCGCCAACAGGGTGTTTTTGAACTCGAGTTATTTCGTGGCGGTTTAGTTAAGGCTCTCAGAGCACTGGCAGCTCGGTTTATATATTTGGCTGCTGGACAGAGGATACCTCTGGTAGATTCATGTTTTGTTTTGTTGTTGTTATTTGTTATTATTGTTGTTGATGTTTTGATTTTTTGTTGTTTGTGGTGGTGGTTTGTGGTGGGGCTGTTTTTGCGCTTTTGCTTTCGTTGTTGTTGGTGGTGGTGGTAGTGTTGTTCGTTGTTGCTGTTGTTGTTGTTGGTGGTGGTGGTAGTGTTGTTCGT
>NW_004797399.1:685523-687275 GCF_000002075.1 Aplysia californica
AAAGAGATGCCACCGCCGGGCCTCCGTGGCGGGGCATCTGTGAAGCCAGTGCTCCAAATCTAGGGGCTCCTCGCTGCACAATGGACAGATTTGGTCCGATGATTTGTCTAGTCCATTTTTGTCGGCCCGCAGCCCGGAGAGGTGACCGGTTCTGATTTTTGCCAGTAGTGACTGGTCACTGCAGGACTTAATTTGAGCCTCTCGTTTTGGAGATAGAGAGTAAGTGATGATCGCGCCAACAGGCAGCATTCTGTGCTCCTCTTGATTTGTGGTGTTCCTGACTATTTTAATTTCTGAATATTTTAAAAAGGTATACCATCATGTCGTGCGTTACGTTTCAGTGATTAATGTGATATAGATTTCTCCTTGAAGTAAGGAAAATCACAAGAGTTAGTTCAGTTTTTCTGTGTTGATGGACTGATGTTATCAAGGCTAGATTCCAGTCTACGTGGGTTTTTTAAAGCAGTTTTGGTCCAGGTCTCTCTTTACTAAAAGATTGTTTTGACAAGTGAACATTTTTCCAAAAGGTCACCCAACCTGTGGTTTTTAACACAGGCAGTGTTGACCTATTCACTGAAAAGGAAAGTAGAACAGCATAGATATTACTCCCCAGACACTCTGTTGTCATTTCGACCACTGAACCATGTCTCCCTACCTCCGAATGATTTGAGGAGACTAAGAGAAAACAATTAAATAGGATCCCAAAAACTAAAAGGTCAAAAAAGAGGAAGAAAAAGAAATATAGAATTTAAAATATCTCAGAGAGAAAACCCAGGTCAAACAAAAGGACACCAAACCCAAGCCGACACCGCCTCCAGAGAGACAGCGCGTCACCAAGAGGCGACTCGGCCTTCCTATTTTTTCCAATGTTGTTGCTGTTGCTGATGTTGTTGATTGCTGCTGCTGTTGCTGTTTTTATTGTTTGTTTCTGTTGTTGCTGTTGTTTGTTATTGCTGTTGTTGTTATTGTTGTTGTTTATTATTGTTGCTGCTATTGTTTTTGTTGTTGTTTCTGCTTTTTTTTGTCCACTTCTCCCCCAGCACGCAGAGGGTTAGAGGGCGCCACAGGTAGGACCTACTTCTTTTCTTCTGTTGTCTCTGTCCGTCTGTCGAGTTTTTCCCCCGCACTAATGGACCCTTCTTGTGTCGACGTGCACCTCTTTTCTCCAACTCTATCATATTCCCTTGTGTTTTATCGCTGTTGTCGTGTCGTGTTTCTCTATGACTGAAGTTATTGTGGAAAACTCCCTATACCTTACGGTTTGTTAATTGAAGTGTGCCTCGAGAAGGTCATACTTCTTTCTTCTTCTTTTCATTGTCTCTGTTATTTATGTCTGCCTACCTTGTTTTGTTTTGTCCTGTTTGATTTTTTCCCCTTTACTAAATGACTGTCATCGTGTCCAAGAGCTTCTCTTTACCACAAATAAAATACGATTAAGTCTGCGAAATTTCTCGGGGTTTCTCGCCTTCGCCTGCACCGCCCCCCACGAAAAAAACGATAAAGTAAAAGTGTTAGAAAAGAAATGGGCTGGACATGTCAGTAACGTAGTACTCAGATTACACGCGATCAGTACAGGCGTGAAAAAGGTGAAATGGTATAGGTTTAATTAACGCCCCTATCAACACTGTTAGGTTGGGGGCTCTCGTGGCCTAGAGATTAAGGTGTTCACCTCTCATTCAAAGGTCCAGGGTTCGAATCCGGGTAGCGCCCAAAAAAATTGTCTTCTCTAAATTTGTCTCTTTTCACCTCCTT
>NW_004797399.1:688398-690008 GCF_000002075.1 Aplysia californica
GGGGTGTTATTGGGGTTTTTTCGTTTCGTTTTTGTTGTCTTTTTTTTTCTCCTGTTTAGACCTAAATTTAGTTACCACAGCCTGCTATCAACGTTTGTATTATTTGTTTTTATGTGTGTTTGTCGTCGTCGTTGTTGTTGATGGTGGTGTTGGTGGTGGTGGTCGTCGTGGTGTTCTTATTCTTTTTGTTGTTTTACGAGGATTTTAGTACCAAAAAAAAAAGAATGGCAAAATTAGCGAGTACATGTATATATACGAGTATGATGGAAGAGTATTGAAACAACCCGAAATAAAAGGAGAAAAACAATCATGGTAAATGTGATTGGAAGACCAGAAAATCAAGAGATGGCTATGGAAATAGATGATAATGAAAGAAGAAAACAGCTACAAAATGGACGAACACAATTTATTAGTTCGAGGATAAAGAAAAGAAGCACAGGTCGGTCGAGGGGTCACTGTTCTCTGCTGGAATAAGACACCGAGCTAAATAAACTCGCTGACAGGCGAAATCAATTCTCAGGTCAGTTAAAAAGTAGCTGGACGGACTCAAAGAAGAAAGTCTTTACGACAGACAGAGAGCTTTAAAAAAAATTATTTTAAAAAAGAGGTGGTAGACAGTGGGAATTTGTTCTCACACAGAAATATAAAAGTAAAAGAGTACCACGGTCGAGCTTTTCGTTCCTTGTGTAAACGTCAGCAAAGAAGAAAAGTCTCCAAGGACGGGCGACGAGAGACTTACAGTTAACCCTTTCCGTCCTGGGCCGGAGTTGTTTAATAAAACGTCGAAGTGCACCCCTTTAACAGAGCAAATCACGGGGTTTTCGATGTCGCTATCGCACGCAGGAGACCTGAGTTCGATTCCCGAAGGAAGAGATTTTTTTTCATCAAGTATTTCGGTCTTTCTGCTGTGATGTTGTATCATTCTCAGCCAGGGTTGATAGGCATGATCGAAGCCCGCTTCCTAAATGATCTAAATTGTGTCGATGAAGGCGCAAAAACACCTACATTCAAATAAAATAGCACAGATCTATAACAATGTATTTATTCAGAAAAACTTCACTCTTTTCAAAATTGAGAAAAGCTTTCTTCATGTACAGCGTATCCCCCCGCCACCCCACCCCACCCCCCCTCCCTCCCCAAAAAAGTTCTTTTTTTTAAATACAGAAACTACTTTCCTCTGAAACTTACGCGCATTTCCTGCGTTATTCTCGGCCGCAGCAAAGAGGTTAAGCCAAAGGAGGGTATTATGAAACTGTCATAGTATTTTGTAACGGTGGAGAAATATCGGATGTATTAATGTTTGAGCTGAGGAGAAGCTTGGAGGGGGGGAAAAAACATGAATACAGACAGGTTTTCGATAACGGTCGTGTTGACACCTCGTTAACTCTCTGATTGAAGACTTGTGCTTTAGTAAGGAATAATTGAGGGTTGACATACTTCAATACGTATTGTATAAGTCTAGCCTGGACTTGTTTTGCTACTTTTTACCGTTAAAGCAGGCGGGTTTTTTGTTGTTGTTTTTTTGGCTTTGGTTTTCCTCTTGGGGTTTGGGTTTTTTTCGAAGGGATGGGGTGTATTTTTCTTTTTCTTTTTTTCTTTTTTTGTATGGT
>NW_004797399.1:690342-695965 GCF_000002075.1 Aplysia californica
CACTATAAAGGGCCTTTATTGTGTCGACCTGCTTCTGCTAACACACAAAAGCAAGACAAAGATGAATTTAGAAGAGATGAGGGGGGCCGAGTGACGTCACTAAGGTAGAAGGTCGTTCTGCCTCCATGTCCAATATCCTGATGAGAGACAACTCGAGGTGTGGGGGGCTCTCGTGGTCTAGAGGGGTGTTCGCCTCTCATTCAATAAGTCGTTGGTTCGAATCTGGATAGCGACAGAAAACTTTGTTCTCTAAAATTGTCTCCTTTCACATCCTTTCCGGCTCTCTAACAAGGCTCTGTCGTCTGCTTTCGTTTCCACTTTCTGCCCTCACCCTCTCCCCTCCTTTACCCCCTCCTCGGGGCTCCTAACTTTTTCTGTAGCCTTTCTACATCTACTCCTTGGCTCCTTCTTACTGCTGTCTTTCAGACACACCCCTGATCTTATGGTAGGATAGATTTACACCTTGCCTTCTCGGACAAGGGTGAAAAATCTCGGAGATCCTTTGTGCAAGTTACGCACGTTAAAGATCCCTTGGTGGTACAAAATCGATAAAAGTGGGCTTCGGCCGCCACCTCGGCAAAATTCAAAATGTCCTACTAGCTGAAAATGTTTAGTGTGTCCTACGCACTCATAGAACCCTATGCAGTTGCGAGCGCCGTAAAACGCTTACCAAAATTGAAAATATAACTCGAGGTGTAGGATGAGGTGCTTCACCGTTACACGTAGAGTACGTGCGTTCGACTCCGATATGGGAAAGATTCATCGGGTATCTCTCCATCTTTCTGTTAGGGCCCTGTCCTAGACTTTGGAGACAAGTATCATGTTGTTGGAAGGGTGAGATGGGCTGGGGTGTCCAAGAGTTCTAACTTCGGTCAGGTATATCGGTACAAAAGACAAATGGGTGGATCTTAAAGATGCGATTTGTA
Organism: Aplysia californica; assembly: GCF_000002075.1. NCBI lineage: Eukaryota > Metazoa > Mollusca > Gastropoda > Aplysiida > Aplysiidae > Aplysia > Aplysia californica. Next base: position 691,269 of record NW_004797399.1, read on the forward strand.
TTCTTCGGCGTCTGTGGTGTAACGATTAGGCGCTTCGTTGTCGCACGCAGGAGAGCCGAGTTCGATTCCCGAGTGGGGAGGATTTTTCATTTTTTAATTGAGTATCTCCGTCTTTTCACTGGGATATTGTATCCTTTTCAGCCCGGGCTGACCTTGACAGGCAGGATCGGAACCCCGCCTTCTAAATTAACTAAATTGTGTCGAAAAAGGGGGGGGGGGACACCTGCGGTACATCTTTTAAAAAAGATTTCAATGTATATGACACACAGGTTGGGTGGCGTTTGGGTGACCCCCCCCCCCCCCCCCGCCAGCGGGCCAGTTGCTCACCTGGACGGAGGACTGATTATATTCGTTGTGTTTTGTTTTAGTCGGGTTTTACGGCGCTCGCAACTACATAAATCATATGAGCGCCAAGGGGTCGATGTCAACACAGAAACCCTCTCGCATCCTGGGTGGTTGGGGGCGCCACTAGTAGACAGGCCGGTACTGTTTTCATTCTTTTCTTTCTTTCGATTGTTTCTATACGTCTGCAGTTTGCGTGTGTGTCTGTGTGTCTGTGTGTCTGTGTGCCTTTGTGTATGTCTGTCTGAGTGTCTGTGTATCTATCTGTCTGTCTGTCTGTTTGTCTATCTGTCTGTGTTTTTGCGAATCTGCATGTGTGTCTGTCTGTCTGTGCGTCTGTGTGTCTGTCTGTCTGTCTGTCTCACTTTTTCCTACACTAACTGGCCCCAATTATATCGATGTGCTTCTCTTAACTCAAAAACAGTAACAATGATTGTTCTCGATATATATTAACAGCCTCTGTTATGTAATAGTTGGGCTCTTCGACCTTACATGCAAAAGATATGAGCTCGATTCCCGCGTGGGGGAACAATTTTATCTAGCATCGCCGCCTGTCTGCTGAGATGGCGTGTCCCACTTAGCTCAGACTGACCCAGACAGCCAGGGTCGAGGCAACCGGTCTCCTACATCAGAGGTCATCGAACCTTTTTTTCCACAAAGATGGCCGGATAACTGGGAGGATGCCGAACGCAGGCCGGGTAAGTATTTGTTTGTTCAGTAGGCTGACAGTACACTGGATACATAAAACGTAAAGTCGACCAGCCTATTGATTTATGAATACACGAAACACAAAACGCATTAAAACAATAAGAGAAGAAATATATTAATACGATACGTTTACCAGAAAGTCATCAAACTAAGTAATGTTGCGACAGGAAAGTATGTGTTAAGTGGATGGTTTGTCAGATAAAAAGGGAGAAATTGTGAAGCTGTAAAAGAACGTTTAATGTACGCTGTAGATTCATGGAAGGGTAGGTGTTTTTACGCCACCACCGACACAATTGTGAGGCAGCGTGGTGAAATCATGCTCTCGTCAAAATAATCAAAGATAAGAAACTTGCATTTTTCCGCAGGTTTGTGAATTAGTATCAATTTTTTTTTTTTTTTTTTTTTGTTCAACACCTTTCATGCCCATTAAAGAACTCATTTCTGTGTGGATTTTTCTGAAAAATGTTGATTAAAGGAAAAAAGAATGTAAATTTTCAGTTACCACGGACTCTTAAGCTAAGTAAATAACTAATCTTTGGCGCCATTTTCTCACTAATTTTACCTCTGAAAACAGGTGACCCGCATCTCCTTATTTCGCAAATATCTCGACTTGTATTGTAGTTAAATGGATATTTTTTTCACCCAAATAAAGACAAGTGAACAAGCTTTAAGATGATACCAATAACTCTACATACCCAAAAACTGACGAGAGCCTGATTCCACCACGCTGCATCACAATTCACATCATTTAGGAGACTGGCTCCGACCTTGCCTAGCAGGCAGGGATGAAAAGGATACCACATCACAGTAGAAAGAGCAAGACTCTCGTTAAATATTTTTCCTACTCGGGAATCGAAACTGGGTCTCCTGCTTGCGATGGTGAAGCGCCTAACCCCTTCACCACAATGCTTGACAAAACGCCTTGTAAAAAAAAGTTCACAGCGGTTTCGAGATAAAGAGGCGTTTTGTCAGCGTTATCATTAAATAAAAGGTGCTCTTCCGAAATTGAGGGCTCATTTATTCCTAAACTATTAACAGTTTTACTGAGATTTTTTCACACAAGAAAGGTAACTGATCAGACTATTGATTTAGCAAATAAAAACATTTGGTCCCAAAAATCAAAAAAGGCGTTTTGCTTGCCAGCTTAGGACAGCATTGACCTTTATCATACTAACTAAATGGTTTGAGGGTGCCTCTTTTAGGATCTTCTTCTTTTCTTTCCCTCTGTTGTTTCTGCCTTGCTTTCTCCTTAGATTAAATCGTTGTTATCATGTGCTTCTTTTTATTTAAAACTGAAATTAAACGAAACGAAACTTAACATTGTTTCACAATTATTATATAAACAAACATGGCATAGAAAACGTAACAGGTTGTCATGTAATTTTTTCTACAATAACATGTCCACAAAGTGCAAGCAACGTAGGCGCAGTAAAGAAAATATTGATCAGATTCCAACGGCTAATTTTATTTACACTTTTGTAAGCAACTTTTTACGTAAATGCTCATCAATTCTCTCCATTCCTCACAAAATAGGTTTTCTATTTCACTTTACAACAGACCATCAAGTCTTAACGACAAGTTAACGAGTGCAGGAATTCTAAGGTTTCGGGTCGTTCAAATTCGTGGCAGCGAGCCTTCGGATACGATCGTTTGAGTGAGCTGTTTGATAACAGGGTCGTAAAATTGACGCAAGTGCCATACAAGAATTTCTAGAGGCGCCACTCTGGGTGCTATAATCTAAAATTAATGTATTTATCATTATAAGGCTTTCCCTGTATGCAGCTCAATTAGCAACTCCTTCCAACGCCAAACAAAAATGTATCATGAACCTTTGGCAGAAATTTATTGGGACCGTTTTGGGAAAAGACAAGCTATTATTAAAACGAATGGGTTCATTCCTATGTAGAGAATAGGGTCAGAGAACATTCTACTTGAACATAAAATTTGCACGTTTTCTCGTATATCGTTTCTTTGGACAGGGTCAGTGACATCCGTGATTTTCTTCTTTCTTTTTTTAGTCGTTGCTGTGTGAGCACGTTTAGAGTTTAGACCACGGGTCTGACCGGCGTTTGTGGTGTAGGAGTCAGGCGCTTCGTCATCAGATGTTCTGTACCTGTACTTCCCACCAGGGCAATGCCACAGACTGAAATTGTCTTTAGGCCATTCCGAAGGGGGGGCTTTAACATGTTCTTACGAACAGTAAAATTGTAAATGGGCTGATTTATCAATGTCATGCTCATACTGTGCAGGAACAACATAGGGGGAACTGCTGCTTTTTCTTTCCTCACCCTTACTATCGTCATTTTTCCTTTACTTCTTTTGTATGTGTGTCACTCTCAAGTGAACTGTTATTTCCGGGGTTCCTTAATGGACCCGCCTTGATAGTCAAAGCAGACTTCGAGCTTTTTTTATACTAGAGAGGTGAGCAGAGTAAGCCTGGTTCCCCGTTTGGACTTCTCTGTTGACATCCACCCCTTGGCGCTCATATGACCTTATGCAGTTGCGAGGGCAGTAAAAACATTACTAAAGCCAAAGATAGTTCTATCTTTGCTAAAACTAAGATATTCTGTCCCATTCAGTCTGGGTTGGTCCTGACAGGCAAGGTCGGGTTGGAAGCCCGCTTCCTAAATTACCTTAATTGTGTCGTTGGGGGAGTAAAACACCTCCATGCTTTAAAAAGAAAAACAAGGTCGTGCCTAGTCCAGGGGCCACCAAACATTTTTTCAAAGTGGGCCAGGCCACTGATAGAAAGCCGGGAGTAGACTGGATAACTATTAAAATTGTGTAAATTCAATACTCATACCATACGACATTATGTATGTTACACGAAAGATTGTCACTTTGAAGCCAAGCAATCGAGTAATACATTAGCAAAATGTTATTTTTTGTAGGTGTTTTACGGCGCTTGCAACAGTATAAGGTCATATGATATTAAACATTTTCAGTTGGTAGGAAATGTTGAATGTTGCCCGGTGGCGTCTGAAGCCTACTCTTATCGATTTTGTACCACCAAGAGATCTTTAACGTGTGCAACTTGCACACGGGACCTCCGAGAATTTCGCTGTTATCCGAGATGGCTAGAATTTAGATCTTACCAACCATAAGATCAGGGATGTGGCTGAAAGACAGCAGTAAGAAGGAGCCAAGGGGTGGAAGTGGAAAGGCTGCAGAAAAAGGCAGGAGCCCAGAGGAGGGGCAAATAATGTGACGGGGTAGAGCAGAAAATGGAGACGAAAGCATACGACAGAGCATTGTTAGGAGAGTAGGAAATGATGTGAAAAGAGAAAATTTTAGAGAAGAAATTTTCCGTCGCTATCCGGATTCGAACCCGGGACCTTTAAATGAGAGGCGAACAACTTAACTTCTAAACTACGAGAGCCCCCCAAGAAGTTATGAAGTCTTGAAGGCATGTATAATTTTGTTCTGCAGAGGTCAATAAAAGTATAAAATTTTAAAAATGTTGGTGACCAAGTCCTGGGCACGCTACTAACACAATCACCAAGTTGTGGGTGTTTTGAGTTATTTGTTTGTTTATTTGTTTGTTTGTTTGTTTGTATGGGGAGAGGGATGTTTCAGTTCTTTGGTGAAGGGTGGCTTATTTTTTGGCGCTTTTTCTTTGAGGGGGGGGGTTGTTGTTGGTGGTGGTG
>NW_004797399.1:696791-698498 GCF_000002075.1 Aplysia californica
TATCTATCTATCTATCTATCTATCTATCTATCTATCTATTTATCTATCTATCTATCTATCTATCTATCTATCTATTTCACTACATGCATCTCTATCTGCATCTCTATATCTTTTTCTATCTCTCTGTTGATCTCTTTCTATCTCTATCTCTACCTCTACCGCTCTACCTCTCTGCCTCACTATCTCCCTGTCTCCCTCATTTTCTCCCCTCTCTCTATCTCTCTGTTCCTCTCCACCTCTCCTTCCACTTTCTGCATCTCTCTTTATTTATTTCTATATCTCTCCACCCCTCTATCTCTCCCCACCTTTCCCTCTTTCTTCTCTCTATCTTTCATTAATCTCTTACTGTCTCTCTCGATCTCTCGATCTCTACCTCTATCTCTCCCTCCATCTCTCCATCACCCTCGCTACATTATACACATACATAGTATACTATAGACGCAGCAGTCGTAAATGGGGCGTGTACGTTAAACCATTGAGCAGGATGTTGAAAATATAATGTTTTATTATTATTACCCAGCCACGCACGAACAGAGGGTCGTGCATGTAAGGCAGGGGGATCTTTTAACTCTATCCGTACGTCGTGTTTTGCTATCGTATCCATACGACATGGGGAACTCTGTGCCACAACTTTCAAATAGGAAATTTACTGGTTAATCTGATCCGTACGCTTTGCATAACAGTCTGTCAAAATGATTTTCTGAGAAATACTGAAAGTTTCAAAAAGATCTGCGTACTAGATCTAGAAGTATTCTAAAATGTGAAGAATACAGCCCTAGGGATACAAAATTACCCCCAGGGCGTAAGGATAGGGTAATTTTAGTCCAGAATAAGAAGATCACGCTTGATGTGTATATGAACTTATCGCATCTCAATAATACCAACCCGTAGACCGGCGTCGGGGGTGAAAGGGTTAGGCTTTTCATCCTTGCACGCGGAAGATGTTGGTTCGGTTCCAGAATGATGTACAATGTAGTTGGTTTTCTTTCTTTTTAAAGCGTGATATTTTTGTTTTCGTTTATTTTGGGCAGGGGTTTTTTGGGGTGGGGTGGGGAGGGAGGGGATTCTGACGAGCCGGGGATAAAAAAAGGGGAGGGGGGTATCAAGTATCTCTATGGGTCTACTTTGGTTCTCTTCTGGGTCCCACTCCTTTTAAGTTGGCCCTAGCAAGCAGGCTTGATGCAGCCCACCTCCAAAGCTCTAAGCTTTTTCAATAAGAGAGCAAAGAACATCAACAATTATCAGACTGCAATATAGATAGCAAAAACATGGTTTGATCTTTGCTGTTATCGTTTGAGAGAAAAGTCAAATACTTTGATAATTCCAGTATGAATACTGGGGCGCAGGGAGAGAGAGTGTGGGTGGGGGTGCAGTTAATGAATAGATCAACTGAAAGTCCGCAAAATATTCGTCCCCTCAAAAATGTGGGACCACTGACGCAAATAATCTGTGTTGTCTGTCCTCTTTTAAGGAGCATGTGTGATCTCTCTATTTTGCAGCTCTCTCCTTCCTCCCTCTTTCGCATTTGGGATACTCCTTATCTTTTCCCTGCTATTCCTGTCTGTCTGCCTCGTTTTTTTCCTGCACCAAATGACCGTAACGTATCTGTTCGCTTCTCTCTAACACAAAGATAAAAATTGTTTCAAACAACATGAGTTACTCCTTTATTTTTCACTCTCTCTCTCTCTCTCTCTCTCTCTCTCTCTC
>NW_004797399.1:701823-705796 GCF_000002075.1 Aplysia californica
CTCGTATATCTAACCATGAGATTTCTGGCTCGCAGATTGGTGGGTCAGCTCAATCAGGCGTTGTGTCCTTGAGAACGACACTTTACACGAATTGAATGCTCCCCTTTTGCCCGGTCATATCGGAAGTAAGTGTTAAATTCGAAGGTTCCACCTCTTAAATAAATATTAAACATTGCTGTGATTGTGTCGAGGTCCTTCTATTCACATAAGCAATCATAACTGCGACAAGATTCATTCAATGAATTACGTAAAATGATTCATTCAAAGAATTACGTAAAATGATTCATTCAAAGAATAAGGTAATATCCCCCTTCATACTGCACCAGGGTGCATGTATTCCTGCCTTTTGCATGCATTAGTTTGTGTATACATAGTCGATGTCTTCGGGGAAAAGACGGGCGAAAAATGACAACTCATCCCTCTTTTCAAACAAGGGTGGAGTGTCGACACCCAGTGCAAGGGTATCAGCTGTCGATACCGGTATTCCCAAATTCTAAAAATAAACGTGGGCAATCCGTAACGAAATTTTTAATAGGTCGAGCTTACGTGATGTCAAAAGTCTAAATATAGCTCAAGGTCTTGTCGATAGAATGTCTCCGTTATCGAGCTGGTCGGGGTGTCACAAGCCCAGTTTGTCATAATTAAATCTACAGCACTTTAACACTGTAGTTGTAACTTAAGTTTTTTATTCTCCACTTTCAAATTGATGGTATAGAGATAGTCCCTCTAAAATGTCAATTCAACTTGTGTTGTTTAATATTTCTTCCTTTTTGTAGTCAAATCAAAGCAAATTACTCTGTAGAATATTTCAGCAATAAATGTTCTTTCGTTAAAAACAATTTCAAAATAAAATTCAATTCATACAATCAATCAATCATTCATTTACTCGTTTTGAGAGTGTCACTGATAACTTCCATCATGCAGGGCACAGTCGAGGCGGGGTGGGCCTGTGACAAACTTGCATGCTTCCCTCGTGAACTACGTCTATTTAAGCTACTTCCGACAAAACAATGAGAGAAATTGCACAGTTTTCATTCCTTTTGCAACACTGTAAGCTTAATCAAGAAGTGGAACCTCCGAATTTAACATTCTGTACCAATAGGACCGAGCCAAATGGGAGAATTCGTGTAAAGTACCTTATCCAAGGACACAACTTTGGGCTGAACTGGGCCTCGAAATTCCGAACCTACGTATACAATCCACTGCCGCCGTTATCTCATTGGCTCCATGGTGAAATACTGAGTGGGTGGCCCGTGTTCAAATCATCAACGGGGTGTTCTGACTTTTGTTTTTTATGTTTTTATGTATTTCTTTTAGGTCGAGTTTTTTAGGCTCCCACTCACTTTCGGAGATGGACGTTACATTCGGAGGTCTCGCCATTACAGTTTACAGAAGTGAAAGCGGCGTTAAACCTTTATCATTTCACAAAAATATTTACCAATTCGATGATTCCTTAACCTTCAATTCATACATCGTTATATGCTTCGGCTATTTGTCAGCAATATTTAGAGTATTCGTAATTACTGTGGGGCGGTTGGTTTTACATCTTTACTATTCCACTTTTTAATTCTTTTGTTCCCGTCTCTTTGTCTGTCTGTTTGTTTGTCTGTCTGTCTCTCTGTCTGTCTGTCGTAAATGATAGATGGGTTGGACACACTCTCGGGAAGTCAGGCAGCTGCATAACAAAGAAAGTGTTGGACTAGAATCCCCAGGGAAAGAGATGAAGAGGAAGGCTACGTGAAACCTGGAGAAGAGTAACAGAAAATGTTGTGTGGAAAAATTTGGGAGACATGGAATAATATAGAAATGCTAACCTGGGATAGAGAAATGTGTAAAGTGATACTCGTGGCCTTTACCCTGATGCAGGGTGAGAAAGGCATTTACGATGATGATGATTTTTTGTTTGTTTCCTTAATGGGCCTGGTGGATTCCACGAAGAAATCTTCGAGCGACAGCGAGGCTCTTTTTCGGCTCCATTGTCAATATACTCAGAGGCACTTCCACTCGTCCAAATAACTTGATGATGATGATGATGATGATGATGATGATGATGATGATGATGATGATGATGATAGATGTTGTGTTGATGTGCGTCTCTTTCCTAAAACAAATCATCGACGCCGTTCATCCGATAGTTACATTAAAAAAGCTGAATTTATGCAACTCCAAGGTACTTCTGATTTTACACCAAAAAAATTGTGTTGCTTTTTGTTGGTTTTTTAAAATTTGGTTTGTTTTTGGTTTGGTTTTTGTAGGTTCGGGTGAGAGGTTGGGAGGTAGGTTCAAACATGACCCTGTGTATAAAATAATTGCCTTCTTTGTGAAAGAGAAAGGGGGAGGGACATAAGAAAAACGCCGCCACTTTCCTCTTTTCCAATGAAATTATAAGGGTGGAATATCGACGAAGAAAGAGCAGGTACAGTTACAGAGAAAAGATTCTCTCTTTAGGTACAGTTACCTGTCGAAACCGGTATTCCCAGTGCTGTAAATAGACGCGTGCAATTCGTGACCAATGGGACGACGTGTTCACGCCTATGCGCGTGTGTGTGTCATAATGTAGGTCATGTTGAACGGTAAGAAGGCGGAAAAGCTTTTGTACCGAATGTGTCTTCGGGTATTATCTAACAAGCAGAATCGTGTCACATTAAGGCGTGTGACAACAAGCAGAGCAAGAGAAAGTTTTAACCCTATCTGTGCGCCCTGGGGTCATTTTGTACCCCCGGGCTTGTATTCTTCCACATTTTAGAATACTTCTTGCGCGAAGATCTCTTTGAAACTTTCTGTATTTCTCAAAAACATTATTTTGACAGACTGCTATGCAAAGCGTACGGATCAGATTAACGTGTAAATTTCCTCTTTGGAAAGTGGTGGCACAGAGTTCCCCACGTCGTTTGGATACCATGGTAAAACACGTCGTACGGATGGGGTTAAAAAAAAAGTTTCGTTTGAAGGTTGATGCGTTCTCACTTGCGAGACGAGTGTCTTTTTTTCTTCTTCTTTACACTGTGGTTCTGTTTCCTCATTCGCATGTCGTGCGCGGGTAGCTGGAGAGCGTTACTTCTCTTCTTTTCCGCTTTAACGTCACACGACCACGCGGGACATATTACTCATTAATTTTCATTTTTTAGGAAATTTTGAATTTTGTCCGGTGGCGGCTGAAGACTACTCCTATCGATTTTTGGACCACCAAGGGACCTTTAACGTGCGCAACTTGCACACGGGACCTCCGAGGTTGTTCGCCCTTGTCTGAGATAGCTGAGAGTAAATCTTTCCTACCATAATTACCATAATTACCATAAGATCAGGGGTGTGGCTGAGAGACAGCATTAAGAAGGAGCCTGGGAGTCGCAGTAGAAAGGCTGCAGAAAGAGCCTGGAGCCCAGAGGAGGAGGTGAGGAGGTAGGGACAGAAAGTGGAGACGAAAGCAGACGACAGAACATTGCTAGAGAGCAGGAAAAGGGGGGAAAGGAGACCATTTAATTTTTTTAGAGAGGAAAGATGTCAGTCGCTGTCTGGATTCGAACCCGAGACCTATTGAATGAAAAGCGAACACCTTAACCTCTTGGCCACGAGCCTCTTTTCCTCTGTTGTTTCTCTCTGTCTTGCTTTTCCCCTGCACTGAATGACGGTTATCGTGTCGATGCGCTTTTCTTTACTCAACCCAACAAGGCATGTCGCCCTAAGACATACTAGGGTGAGATTGTGTGGGGTGGTGGTGGTGGGAGGGAAGGGGTAACATTAAGGGCCAATAGAGTTCGCAGAAGCTGACAAAAAACGGCCTTCGTCTTTGGATTTTCTAAACGTACATGTAACTAATTTCCTGCTGCACTTCGGTTTTTCCTTAACCTTCCCCGCCATTCTCCCGATGGCCACCAGTTCGCAGGACTGGGTTTTCCACAGCACGTATTATTGATATTGCAAACCGCAGTCATGTGGAAAGTACAAAGAACATAGTTTATCAGATCAGAACAAC
>NW_004797399.1:707433-708632 GCF_000002075.1 Aplysia californica
AGTAGTAGTAGTAGTAGTAGTAGTAGTAGTAGTAGTAGTAGTAGTAGTAGTAGTAGTAGTAGTAGTAGTAGTAGTAGTAGTAGTAGTACAAGACATCTTTTCCGCCTACCGCTGGGTACCCATTCCCACTTCGATGAAGTGAGGAAAAGTCTTACAACATACCTCTACCAAGGACATAATTTCGGCCCCATGTCAGGGTTCAAACCCATGACCCTTCCGTCACAAAGTACAAACGGCACTTCTGTCTTGCACGCTACTCCAAATCAGTCTTGAATTCTGTACTCCAAATTATACTTCAAGGATGTAGAGAGATCCAGATCTAGCGTCTTGCTCTAAAGAAAAACTACGCACCAAATACGCGCCAAAATTTGGAAAACGTCAATACAACGAAGTAAACATTTTGCGGGTCTAAACAAACACAACGTGTTGGGGACATGACTATTCCAAATGTATCTAGAAAAAGTCAATAAAATGAAGTTTTGCCTAAAGTATCCTTCGACACTGTGAGGACACACATCCATAGAGAGTTGGATATCGAGATTCTAGTTCTGGAAGTAGAAGAAGCATCTGTCTCACACACACGAAGAAGCACAATATGAAATGGAAGTAGGCCCCAGTAAAATATTTTATTTTATTTTTCTCTCTTGTTTCTGTTTATATAGACTAGCATCCTACATCTAAACTGTAGTATATCTTAAGTCTTTTAACAGAGGGTTAATGCATATGAAAAAAAAACGTTTATATCTAACTCTGTGTGTGTGTGTGGGGAGGGGGGGTTGTGCACATACACACACGCACAAACACACGCACAAACACACACACAAAAAAAACACACACACACGCACGCACACACAAACACACACACAAACACACACACTCACAAACAAGCACAAACACACACACAGACACACACACACACACACACACACACACACATACACGTATTATAACAATAACAAATAACATGAGTGGAGCTTTCAAGCTTTCTCTCAATAGGTCAATCACAGGTCACCAGTGGATGTTTTGGTGTCCACCTGGGTGGCGAGAGTAGTGCATGTACTAATGTACTATTAACTCATGGAGGACGGACCTTAAGTATAATTTGACAACGTTTGGAGATACGCTTTTGGTTGTTTGTTTGTTTTTTGTTGTTGTTGTTGTTCGTTTGTTGTTGTATTGTTGTTGTTAGGGGTTTTTTT
>NW_004797399.1:709867-711664 GCF_000002075.1 Aplysia californica
TTGTTTGTTTGTTTGTTTGTTTGTTTGTTTGTTTGTTTGTTTGTTTGTTTGTTTGGGGGTGTATGGGGGAGGGTTATGTTGTTTGTTTTTGTTCGTTTGTTGTTTTCTTTTTTTTATTGGGGGGGTGTGTAAACCTCCGTTTTTTTGTGCTGGAATAAGGAAAAGGGAGGGGGGTGAGGGCCAACAACCAGAAACGTGTGACGAAATACCTAAGGGGTGGCTGTGTATTGAAGTCACAAAAGTGTTACGTGTATTATGAAACTAAAGACATGCGAAAAAGGACGCAGAAAGAAAAAAAAAGGCAAGAAAGAAGAAGAAAAAGAAGAAGAAGAAAATTTTTTTTTTGAAGTGCAGCCACTTTCTTCGTCAAGTCGAGGCGAACTTCCAGAGAGAAAGCTTTTCACCCAATCAATACGTTTGTGACATTTCTAAGAGGGAGTTCCTATTGTTGGTTAGTCGTGTCTAAATCCGGAGCTTAGCTGTCCTAACGTGGTAACGTCGTGTGTGATTCGCGATTTCGAAAGGAGAGAGGCGGGGGACGAGGCTGGTTTGAAGGGAGGGGGTGGTTGTACGGCAATACCTGGTCATTTGCGCAGCAATAATATATTATATCGTGTGATACGAGGTCTAAATTTAGAGATTCGTTTGCAGACGCTTACTAAGAATATTGTGACCATAACTGTTTTAAGGTGGGGTATATTGCATTGTGTACTACTTCTTTTCTAACCTCCCTGTTATTTCTGTCTGTCTATCTCGCTTTCTCCCTCTTTTTAATGAATATTATCGTGTCGACGTGTTTCTCTTTTTTTTCTAACCAAATCAAAATTATGACTGCTTTCGGTTTACTATTGTAAATGATCTGTTGATACTTGTCACGGTAAAAGAGCAAGTCCGACTACGAGTCAGGAAATAGATGCTGTATGTAGGCTAATTATTGTTCTCTTATTTTGATACTCGCACTTTTTAGCTCCGAGATATAATATCTCAGATTGGCAACGGGACCAAAAACTAGTGACCGGACTACGAAATACATGTACATGACAGACAGATTTCTCTAATCATTTCTTTATAGACGACTGACCTCAGTTTTCGAAACTGTGGCGATGTCTGGGGTGAAGTGGTTTTAAACGCTTCGCCGCTGCAGACAGAAAACCTGGGTTCGATTCCCATGTGGGGAGAAGTACTATCAAGAAGTCTTATCTCGGTCTTTCTGCTGGGACGTTGTATCCCTTTCAGCCCGTGTTGGTCCTGACAGGCAGGGTGGAGGCAAGCCTCCTAAGTATCAAAAATGAGTCGATAGGGCCGTAAAACATATTACATTAAAATTTGAAAAGAAAGAAATTAAAACGAAACAAAATACGGCCGCACAAGATTGAGAATATTATAGTCGAGCCTGCTCTAGCGGCCACCTGCTCGAGACAGGGGATGCCCAGTTTGTCCAGGCCCAGTTTGTCACAGGCCCAGTTTGTCACAATTTCGTTCAAGAAGTTTTTAATTCTCCACCTTCAAATTGGCGGTGTAGAGTAGAGATCGTCCTACTAAAACATCAGTTCAGCTTGTGTCGTTCAATATTTCTTCCTTTTTGTTTGCAAATCAAAGCAAATTTAAATTACTCTAAAATTCCAACAATGAATGTTCTTTCGTTAAAAACAATTGAAAAATAAAATTCAATTCATGCAGTCAATCAATCATTATTTTGGGGGCTCTCGTGGCCTAGAGGTTAAGGTGTTGGCCTCTCATTCAAAGGTCCCGGGTTCGAATCCGGGTAGCGACCGATATTTTCTTCTCTAAAATTGT
>NW_004797399.1:714015-715644 GCF_000002075.1 Aplysia californica
CCCCCACCTTTTGCCCCCTCCACTGGGCTCCCGTCTCTTTCTGCAGCCTTTCTACTGCTATTCCTTAGCTTCTTCTTACTGCTGTCTTTCAGCCGCACCTCTGATCTTAGGGTAGGTAAGATAACTCCTAGCCTTCTCGGATAATGCCCAAAAAAATCTCAGAGGTCCTGTCTGCAAGTTGCACACGCTAGAGACCCCTTGGTGGTCCTAAAATCGATAAGAGTTGTCTGCAACCACCACCTGAGCAAAATTCAAAATTAATTCCTACTCTTACCAAACTGAAACTGTTTCATGTATACCGTGAGTTCATATTATGACCTTATGCAGTTGCGAGTGTCGTTTCATGTTACTGTTGTATAATGTATTGTATTGTAAAGCGCTCAGAGCTTATGTACTATAATCGGGGTTGAGCGCTATAAAAATGTCATTTATTATTTAATAGGATGAATATTTAGAGTGATTTTCTTTCGGTCAGAACACCATGTTTTATGATAAGACGTTGTGTTCTGACCAATCACGCCAAGTATTCGTCTTATTAATTTAAAAAACAGAAATGACTTCAGCTGGCATTTGAATGAATCAGAGGATTTGATCTCTCGTAAAGTACTTAGCAAAGCATTCCAGATCTACTTTTGATGGTAACTTCCTTATTATCTTCAAAACAAATAATGTACACGTTTTATTGAAAAAACAATCAGGTTTTCGGCTCTCCGAAAGAGGTTATAAAAAGCACTATGTATAACCCCTTTTGGCTCTCCTGTGTAAAATTGTAAAAACTGTACATACATGCATGAACTGTAGTTGAAAACATGACGGAACATCGATGTCCCACTCTTTACTGCTATCCGCTAATTAGGCCAAACACTTTTTGTTTCAAATTAGACCTAATTTATTTACAGTCGTAATTACAATTTTTGATACTAATGTGTATTTTAGTAAGTGTTTTAGGGCACCAGCAACACGATAAAGTTCATGTAAGTGCCAAAGATTAGAAATGTTAAAAGAGAGTATCAAACACACAAAAAAGGAGAAGCGATAAGGACGATAGATGTTCGAGGAAAGAAGAAGCAAACCACACCAGAGCATCTGCCAACCACCAAAATACTTATGTGTAAAAAGAATACTCTACATAAAGGTGTGAGCATTTTATGTACATAGAAGCAAAGAAATTTAAATTGGTTTCTTTTTTAAAAACTTCTTTGAAAATTAAATGTACACGCACATGTGGTACAGTTATTCGGTACTTATATGACCTAGTTGTGTTGCAAGCGCTATAAATGTCTTACTAAACTTGTAAAACGCAGTAAGAGTCCGACATCGACGGTACTTGTGTCATTACTCACTGTGGCGGCTGAAAATGCTGACAAAAGAAAATGACATATTGTTTTAACTCAACAGCCTTTTGTTTCTATTGGAAAATTGAAAGTCGGTGACTGGAGGGCGCTTCTGGTGGGTTCTACGCCTTAACTATCCCTCTGTTGTTTAGGTCGATATGTAGCGCTTTTTTCTTTTGGTTTGCTTGTTTGGTTGGTTGGTTGGTTGGTTGGTTGGTTGGTTGGTTTGTTTGTTTCGTTTTTGTTTTGTTTTTGTTTGTTTGTTGTTGTTTGTTTGTTTTTTGTTAGTTTTTTT
>NW_004797399.1:717735-719096 GCF_000002075.1 Aplysia californica
TGTGTGTGTGTGTGTGTGTGTGTGTGTGTGTGTGTGTATGTGTGTACGTGTGTCTATGTGTGTGTGTGTGCGTGCGTTTGTGTTTATGCGTGTGTATATGTGTGTGTGTGTGTTTGTATGTGTGTATGTATGTGTGTGTATCAGTGTGTGTGCATATGTGTGTGTATTTTACAACGTAGTCTTCATAACTAATACTTTACTTCATATTTAAATCAGGAGTCTATTCAACTAGGGTTACAGTAACAAAATTAAAGGATACAAAGAGTAGAAGGGCGGGATAGACAGGGGTGGGGCACACATTACTTCTTAACCCATCGAGCCTGCAGCATCAGTGTGCCGGTTGGTCTCGGAAGCATGCCTCTAGAGGCCAGTTTGTCACAGGCCCACCCCGCCTCGACTGTGCCCTGCATGATGAGGATGACACTCTCAAAAAGAGGTAATGAATGATTGATTGATTGTAGGAATTGAAATTTATTTTTTAATTGTTTTTAACGAAAGAACATTAATTTGTTTAAATTTTACAGAGTAATTTGGTTTCATCTGCATACAAAAAGGCAGAAATATTGAACAACACAAGCTGAATTGATATTTCAGAGGGACTGTCTCTACACCACCAATTTGAAGGTGGAGAATTAAAAACTTAAGTTACAACTACAGCGTTAAAGTGCTGTAATAGTGACAAACTGGTCCTGTGACAAACTGGGCAGCCCCCGTTTCTCGCTTCGGTAACAATACATGTAATAAGAGCGCTGATTTTATCGGGCAGAAAAAGGGAACAATTTTCAATCAATCAGATAGCTTTTGAGTTTGTTTGAGTAAAGAGAAGCACATTGACACAATAATGGTCATTTAGTGCAGGGAAAAAGTAAGATAGACAGACAGAAACAACAGAGGGGAAAGTACAGAAGTAATGACCAGAACGCTTTTTTCCGTCAACACTCTATCATGGGATACCAATAATAATTATGTCTGCACCCTTTCACACATGTTTGGATCACATTCTGTGCTAATTCACTGAGGGTTTTCTTTCTCTCTCTCTTTCTCTCTCTCTCTCTCTCTCTCTCTCTCTCTCTCTCTCTCTCTCTCTCTCTCTCTCTCTCTCTCACCACCTACCTACCTACCTACCTAAACCTGGACGCTCAGGAGGCCAGGATTCAGGTAAAATTAGGATCAGGATTCCAGTCAGGGCTCAACAGGTTAGCCAGTATAGCCTGTCTGAACGGAAACTATGATAAAAAGAGAGGGAAAAGGAGAAAGGCGGAGGGACGAAAAGAGAAGAAGAGGTGAATGGAGAGGTTGGATAGAGTGGGAGTGAAAGAGTATTAGTGAGTGAATGTATGTGTTTGTGTGAGAGAGAGAGA
>NW_004797399.1:719765-722102 GCF_000002075.1 Aplysia californica
AGAGGATTATAATGAAAGCGATAGAGATGAAACGGAAGGGACGTAATAGAGGACGGATTTGGGGGGAGAGGGGAGAAGAGAAGAGGGTCAGGGGAGAAAGAGTGAAGGAGAAAGAGAGATGAATAAATCATGCCAACAAGATCAGAGAATAGAAGGAGCGGAAACCGATGAGGAAAAAACATGCCCACATTTCAAGGCTCTATTTTGACAGCGGCACAAGAGAGCACTTAAAGGTATTAAGTAGATCTCAGCTCTAACAATAGAATGCTTGTCATCGGCAAGTAAATACAACGTACAGGCCCGGAAAGAAAAATGTTACAGAAAAGAGAAGGAAAAAAAACAACTGTTATTCGTTTAAGAATTGTAGATCTTCCTACATTGTGTATTTGTTCTTACTTGCCGTTGATTAAGAATTTTAGTTTCAACAAAGTATTTCTTGAGCGCATGCAACCAGTATCATAGATTAAAAGAAGCTGCAAATGTTTACGAGTAAAATGTTACAGAAGAGGGTGGGAAAAAAACTGCATCATTTGTCTAACCATTGTACCTTCTACACAGCATTTTTTAAATACTTGCCATTAAGAATTTTTGTTTCAGCAAAGTATTTCTTGAGCACATGCAACTGATATCATAGATTAAGAAACAGCAATTTTTTTACAAGTAAACTATTACAGAAGACAGAAAAAACAACTGTATAATTCGTTTAACAATTGTAACTTCTACATTGCGTTTTGTTGGGGGGTTTTAACTGGCCATTAAGAATTTTAGTTTCAACAAAGTATTTCTTGAGCGCATGCTACCGGTATCACAGATTAAGAAACTGCAAATTTTTACGAGTAAAATGTTACAGAAATGAGAAGGGAAAAAAACTGCATCATTCGTTTGTACCTTCTACATTCCGGGGTTTTTTAAAACTTGTCATCAAGACCTTTAGTTTCAACAGAATATTTCTTGAGCGCCTGCAACTGGTATCACAGATTAAGAAACTGCAATTTTTTGCAAGTAAACTGTCACAGAAGAGAGAGAGAGAGAGAGAGAGAGAGAGAGAGAGAGAGAGAGAGAGAGAGAGAGAGAGAGAGAACTGTGGTATTCGTTTAACAATTGTACCAGCTTTATTCCGGGGTTTTTTTAACTTGCCATTAAGAATTTTAGTTTTTTTAAAGTATTTCTTGAGCGCTTGCAACTGGTATCACAGATTAAGAAACTGCAAATTTTTACGAGTAAAATGTTACAGAATAGAGAGAAAAAAACTGTTAATCGTTTAAATATTGTACCTCCTACTTTGTGTGGGTTTTTTTTTAAACTTGCCATTAAGAATTTTAGTTTCAACAAAGTATTTCTTGAGCACGACTGCAACCGATATAAGATTTAGAAACCGCAAATTTTCACAAGTTCAAATTCTTTTGGGCTGAGCACATTCGGACACCTGGCAGGAGTAATAGCGTCTGGCTTGTAATAAAACAAACGACTTCTTTTTTGTTCTTCAAGTGCGCTGTCTGAAGTCATACGAGAAATGAGAGGACAAAATTATTCTTTCCTGTTCTTGTTTACAGATAAGGTTGTTTTTGTATTTTGTTGTTGTTTGGGTTTTTTTGGTTTATTTTGTTTTTTTAGTTGTGTTTTGCTTTGCTTTCGTTTGGTTTTTGCTGTTTTGTTATTGTCGTATTGTTTAATTTTTTGTGGGGTATTTTGTTTCAGACACTGTTCTTTGGAAAATGTTTTAACCAAGGTCTCTCTAATTGGCAAGAAAAGCACATCATAAATTTTAATCTTTAAAATAACATATTCTAAACTGAAAACGAAACATCTCTTTATACATATATGTAAAATCAAGGCTGCAATCATATGTTAGTTTATTATTTTGAAAGGATTTTGGAATATCTTGATAATTTTTCATAGTTACGTAATAAAAGTTTTTTTCCCTAGCAGGTTTCGACATTCAGCCGCCAATAATTACTCACAGAACATAACAAGTACATATAAATCTAAACACAGACTGAATTTTTTTTAAAATCTTTTTAAGGAAGGTATCGAAATATCAAACGGAATCTCATTAAAATGCTTAGTTTACGATTTAGCTCTTATTACGATCCAAAAATAGCCCAATGTGTAATCAAAATTGTGAAATCTTTTAATTAAAAACAATAACTCCTTTTAAAACATGAACAACTTTCCCGAAACAAACCCGTCGGCAAAGGTCAGTGTGAGCCACGTAATCTCTTCCATTATTATACAACGAGAAAGGGCGTGGTGGTTCCCGGAATGTGGGGAATTATATAAGTGAGGGTTTCCTGAAACACCATCTATCTCTCTCTCTCTCTCTCTCTCTCTCTCTCT
>NW_004797399.1:723793-726163 GCF_000002075.1 Aplysia californica
CCCGTGGCGGTGCTACTAACTGAAGTGTCTTTAGGCCATCATTAACATCTCGAGTACTTATGCACAGTAGAACTGTAATTGTAAATGGGCTGATTCATCAATGTCACGCTCATAACTGTGCCTGAACTGCAACAGGGAACTACTGCTTTTTCTTTCCTAATCCTTACTATCATCATTTTCCTCTACTTCTTTTGTATGTTTGCCACACTTTTGTGACCCACTATTTCCAGGGTGCCTTGATGGTCGATGCAGACTTTGTGCTGTTGTTGCTAGAGAGATGAGCAGAGTAAGTCTGATTCCCTGAAAGGACTTATCTGTTGACATTCACCCCTTGGCGCTCATATGACTTAATGCAGTAGCGAGCGCCGTAAAACCTTACTAAAACAAAACAACAAACTATCTTGTGACTCACCCGAGAGAAAAATTCGCCATCTGTGGTGTAAGCTTGTGTCACTGAGCTCTTGGTCTGTTACATTATTACTTTTCGATCGATTCGCATGAAACCAACCCTCGGGCAATGTTTAGATCCTGCAGTTACAAAAGAATAAAAATAAAAAATACAGTAAGTACATGCACAGGCAATACAAGGACATCTCAGATCATCCGATTACTGGGAATATTGTGAAATATATTAAAAAGAATGTCAGATTTTCCAAGCATTTTGAATGTTATGTAATATTTGGATTATTTTGTTTTATTATTCAATACTTTTATAAGCATGCTAAATCATGAAAGATAATTACGTCTATAATATTTGTATACGATGCAATTACGTAAGTGTATTACACATTTTAATAGCAGTTTCAGAGAAGGACCTTTAATCGCTTCTAGATACGGTTGTAACGGAAAGTGAACGTAAAGGTTTATATTGTTGAATGTGAAACAAACAGAACGCATGGTGATATCTAAAAAAAAAAAAGAAGAAGTAAATCCTATTTTATTTTCTCACAAAAAGTTGGAAAGTTCAAACAAGTTCAACAGCTTAAATATCTAGGATACAGATGTATAACTACATCTGATACCAAATGTTTCCCAGTTAATGCAGTTTTTTGGGACACCTGAATAGACATAAAGGCCTTGAACATCTAGCTCTCACTTGTAAAATTAAACTTGATGATGATGATGATGATGATGATGATGATGATGATGATAATGATGAGGATGAGGATGATGATGATGATGATGATGATGATGATGATGATGATGATGATGATGATGATGATGATGATGATGATGATGTCTACAATGAATGTATTCTTTTACATTTAAAAAAAAACGAAACAAAATTTGAAAATCACGATATAGAGTCTACAGTATAACTTCAAGAGATCCGTAGTTCGAGAGATATATTACAAATATAAAGAAGAAGAAAAGACAGGACCGCAGGCACAGTTCGACGAATGCGTGATTTCGAGTCTTCGGTGTTCGACCTATCCGTGTTATTATACTGTAGCTAAATATGGCACGAATCGTTTATGATTGAGAAGGTTTCGGGGAACACGATATAAATATCTGGGGATGAGAAGAGAAACAGTCCCACTTGAATTACTGAAGTCTTGTGACATTACGAAGATAGATATTTACTAACTTGGTTTCTGTGCATATTGGGGTGAGATTTTTTTAATTTTCTTTTCTTTTTTTTTGGGGGGGGGGTGCGAGTAGAATTTTTGTGTGTACTATTTTGTTTGTTTGTTTCTTTGTTTGTTCATTTGTTTGTTTGTTTGTTTGTTTTAGTTTGTTTGGTTGGGTTTCTTTTTGTTGTTTGGTTGTTTGTTTGTTCGTCGTTGGGTTGTTGTTTTTTGGAGGAGGTGTGATATTATTTCAAACAAATACATTGCCCTCCGTTTACGAATTATTTGCTTTAGAAGTTCAACCTTTCAGACATACCAAACGTAAATATCATTGTGCGTAAATTCCTGCAACCTAGATGAACCCACAGAGCCAGTTTGCTGCTAATGCTACAGTACCAGTAGGCTATCCTATGTCAATCGATGCCACTAGAATAGTCGGGGAAAGACTTGAGGGACAGCCGAAGGCCACTTGCCACACAGACAGAGTCTAAGTTCACATTGTATATATATATATCTTTGGTGACGTTGTGTAACGGTCGAAATGCCACGAGGGATTGGGTGACTATTTGAGGGTATTAAATAACTACCTTGGTTTTTATGGAGCAGATTGTACGTGGAGTTATTTCCTTGAGGAGCTGGGGATATCTTGTTTCAATGACTGATTTTTGTCTTATTTTTACAATGTCCATGTATACATACGCACATAAATACATATATTGTATATATATATAAATACACGTGCGCGCGCGCACACACACACACACACACACACACACACACACACACACACACACACATA
>NW_004797399.1:726841-727824 GCF_000002075.1 Aplysia californica
TATATGCATGCGCATATTATATGCACGTATGCCCGCATGCCTATATTGGTTTTGGAGTTTAACTTGCAGTGGGAAAATGTGGGCTGGGTTGTGTCTTAATTAACAGGAATGTCTTTTTTTTTAATCCCTTAAATGTCACAAGAAAAGACAGGCAAAGAAACGAAAACACTAGACGTCGTGTGGGCGTCGAATCGAGCATGGATTCTTTTTAAATATCGAGAGACAACAAATAAGGTGGTGTGGACATGTACTGAGGATGGAGCCTCTGAGGCTTACAGCATGCGATTCGATTAGATCTACATCAAGGCTAAAGGAAGGCTATGAACAAGAAGGATCGTCGTTTTATGCAGAAAAAATTCTGAAATTATGCAAACTGAGCCCAAAAATATGAAATTATGCGATTCTGTTAATTTTAACAAAGAAAAGATAAAGGAAAATAATAAGAAATTAGGAAAAATATTATCATATTTAGCTACATTATGCGGGGTGCATAAAACCACGTGGACAGAAAAGTCAAAGAGACTCTCCAAAGGAACAATTGCGATGTTCCAAACAGCAGCTCACCTGGCCCACGTTCGACAATTACACCTTCCCCCGACACTTAGTGGTATAAGATGACAGAAAAAGTAAAAAGTAGAGTAAGTATAAAGGACAGGAAATACACTGTTTCACAACTTTCCTAACTTGATATTTCAATCCCCGAAACCCGACCTGGCTGTGCCACTATTCTTTTCAGTGAATTGCAACTGAAAATGCTGGAGTTTTATCATTCGTAATATCTATAATAATCCATCTTTTTTTCTCTTGTTGTTTCTTATATTGTGACCGATGTTGGCCTATCGTTTAAAGTTGTACAGGTATAATTCAGTATAGTTTGTAATCTAATTATATTCTTGTTTTGTCTCAGAAATTTAATCATGGCAATCTTGGCCCTTTTGTTTTCAAGCGGCAATCGGAAGAGCACGGGTATGTGTGTGTATGTA
>NW_004797399.1:730229-731830 GCF_000002075.1 Aplysia californica
GAGAGAGAGAGAGAGAGTGAGTGAGAGACAGAGAGAGAGAGAGACAGACAGACAGAGAGAGAGAGAGAGACAGACAGACAGAGAGAGAGGGGGCGGGACAGAGACGAACGCACCAACAAACAAAAACATACAGTCGGTATCCCTCTCTAACCATGGTACCTGCCAAAACTAGGTCAAACTGTTTTTTGTCTCCAATTTGGCTATTCACGGCCGTAATTACGATTGTTGATACTATGGTTTTAGTTACAGTTAGAGTTGTATGGCACTTGCTTCGCAAATAGGTCATATAAGTGCCTAAGATTATAGATGTTAATTGTTGGAGATTAGAGTAGAGGTGTAGAGTAGAGGTGTAACTAGGTAGAAACACACGAAGAAAAGAAGGAGCAGAGATAAGGACGATAGATCTTTGATTTTGATTGGGAAAGAGGAGCAAATCACACCCTAGCACTCGCCAACCACCCACTGCGATGTTATGATGTGTAAAAAGAACAGAAGGACATTTAGTATTTCAAGCAATCCTGGCAGATGATTAGAAAGAGTTTTATTACGTTATTCCACTACTTTTCTGGGAAAATAAATACTTATAGATCTACATATACACATACATATGCACATACACATATGCTCACGCACACATACATACACACACAAACACACACACACACACACACACACACATACACACATACACACACACATACGCACACACACACATACACACACACACATGTATACACATACACATACACATACACGGCTCGACTGAGACATCGACGATTCATTTTAACCATAATATTAATTTTCCTCAGAAATGCAGAGATAGGAGAGAAGGGCAGACTTTCAAAATTCAAGAAAAATATCAGTCAGTTGTAGCCGAGGCGTTACCCAGATTCGTTGTAACGGAATGAGGAAAGAAATGACACGACGTCGGGGTATTTTTTGTGTGTTTTTTGTTGGTGGGGTGGACTTTTTTAACAACCTAAACGTTTTATGACTCTAAATCTAGCGCACTTAATTCAAAACTGCAATGTTTATGCAACATCTGGCCTTGAAGCATTCACTCTTTCCCAGAGCAGAACCGGATGAGGGGAAAAAAGCCTTTTCAACAACTTAATGTTCAGTTGGCTGTCTATTTATGGCTCCTTAAAATTCAATATTTTATTCAGGTGGTCGCAGTTTTCTCGCTCTTCTTTTACAATTGTCACACCTGTGCATTTGCTGCTGTTGATAATGACGAGGATTTTCGTTTCATATCTCGATTTATGCTGAGGCGGCCGATTAAATCTCATATTATCTCTGAGCTCTGTGGGAAAAGGGAGAGTGAGGAGAGTGGGAGAAAGAGGAGGGAGAGAGAGAAAGAGGGATATAAAGGAAGAGAGAGGTGGGGGGGGAGAGACTTCGAATGAAGGGGCAGAGTAGGGAGAGAACAAGGTGAGGAAAGAGACAGAGCGAGAAAGAAATAGAGAGGGGGAGAGAACTAGTGAGGGAGATGAGCAGGGAGAGAGGAAATAGACATAGAGAGAGGGGAGGGGAAGACCAAGAGGGGAAGGTAGGGTGAGAGTGAGGTAGCGGAGAAAGAGAGGGGGAGAGGGGGAGAGGGA
>NW_004797399.1:734335-735284 GCF_000002075.1 Aplysia californica
TGATGGTGATGGTGATGGTGGTGGTGGTGGTGAAAATCTGCTAATGTGTTGACGTGATATTTATTTGTCCGAACACAAAACAGTTAGCTTTTCACATGTGAGGTGAGGGGAACGGGGAGACATGCGGGAATCACACGTGATCTCAATAGAGAGGGGAGTTGTTGTTATCATTGTTGTTGTTGTTGCTGTGGTTGTTGTGTTTGTTGTTGTTGTTGAGGGTGTTGGTGGTGGTGGTGGTGGTTGTGGTGCTGTTGGTTGTGTTGTTGTCGTCGTTATGATTTTGGTGGTAGTTGCTTTTTTTTTTGTTGTTGGTGATGATGCTGATGATGATGATGATGATGATGATGATGATGATGATGATGATGATGATGATGATTGTTGGAGAGCAGCACTTCCTGGTCCTTGTTCCCTTTGTCTCCTCTGCTATTTCTGTCTGTCTGTCTGTCTGTCTGTCTGTCTCATTTTTCCCAGCACTGAATAATGAATAACTGCTATTGTGTCGATGAGCTTCCCATGCCTCAAACAAACAAACAAAGCTCTGATTGTAGGTTGCCAAGCGTTAAGTGAATTGCAAGATTTGATTCCTCTATTCGAAACCGTTAACTATACTTCCGTTAGGATCAACTTTTTAAAAATAGTTTAGGAGGCTGGCTGCTTCTACCTTGCCTGTTACTGCTAAACTGGGGTGAGTGAGATAGATACAACACCTGAACTGACTGACAGAGGCTAGTAGATTCCCAAAAAAATCTTCCTGTTCTGGAATCGAACTCGGGTCTCCTTCATTCAAAGGCAAAGAGCCGTACCAAACACACACGTGCGACAGAAAAGTAGCACAGAAAATGTTAGAACATTTTCTAATATGTGGTTCGTTGGCGGGTGCTTTGGTGTGATTTGCTTCTTCTTTTCTATCAAACGTCTATCGCCCTTCTCTCTTTCTCTCTCTCTCTGT
>NW_004797399.1:736775-737938 GCF_000002075.1 Aplysia californica
TCTATCTCTCTATCTATCTGTCTATCTATCCATCTATCTATCTATCTATCTATCTACCTATCTATCTACCTATCGATCTATCTACCAATCTACCTATCTATCTATCCATCTATTTGTCTATCTATCTATCTATCTATCTATTTATCTACGACATATCTATCTGTCTATATTTTTCCTGCAGTAATACATGACTATCTATTTACCCTAACGAAACAAACCAGGGAAAGGCACAAAGGTTATTTTAAATAGTACACGCGTACTCTTTAAAATGTAGACCAAGTTGTATATAAGTAAACTGTCGAATCAGCCCTTTCATGTGTGTTGGGCGTACTCTCATGACAAGGTGATAATACTATTTTAGTGCACAGTCATGTCGTGATCTACTATTGTAAGTTCACCCCCTCCCTTTCAATCATGGTGTGCGCTTTTCTCCGGGATGTTGTAGAATAACATAATAATATTTTAGAATCAGTGTTGCGTTATCAGGGGCGTTGTGTAAAAGGGGCGGGGTGAGAGGGCGTTACCGAAAATGGCATCACGTTGAACTTTAATGCTTTTGAGCCCATTGTGGATGGGATCGTGTCGAGTTGGGTTGGGTCGGGCCGGGCCGGGTCGGATCGATCGCCCGACTTGTCGCCTGAAAATAAACGCGTTTGTTTTAGAGGTAACGAGTCATAATAGATAATGTCTTGTTCTGCGATAGCCGCTTTGTGCCCTCAATCTGGTTGGCAAGCCGACCCGATTCAACCAAACCCGATTCGACCAAACCCGATTCCTCCCTTGGGCAGCCCATTCAAGACCTTGCTATAATATTATAACCTCTTTGAGTCAAGCTTACTTAGTTCTAAGAGGGTCTAGGTTTGGACGCTGTTTCGAAATTTCAGCGGGGTACCCCAGGCAGGTGATTGGAAGAAGACACTGGAAGATTCTACATGAAGTTCATTTCTGTCCCAATATTATGTCTGTCTGTCTATCTGTCTGTCTGTCTGTCTGTCTGTCTGTCTGTCTGTCTGTCTGTCTGTCTGTCTTGCATTTTCCCTGCGCTAAGTGACCGTTATTGTATTCATGTCGTGATTAGAAGGTCATTTTTACCATCATCTATCAAAATGCTTCCATCTTAACCATCTTGTATAAGTATACTTACGACCTTAGGGCATGCATCA